>NC_033639.1:4918225-4932261 GCF_001540865.1 Ananas comosus | reverse complement strand
TACCGTTAGATACTACTCCTCTGATCATTTGTTGAACTGCTTTAGTTATACTATCTTAAACAAGCCACCCAGCCGAAAACCCTAGGGGACCTACATCATCCTAACCGTGACATCCCTTCGAATCCAACGGCCTAAAAATCTGACAAGACTAATTAACTTTACAGGTACTTTTTTAAAAACATAGGAGCTCAATTTACAAATCAATATATATATGTATTGTAGTATATTATGATGTATGTATAATATGTATGTATGTATTATATTATATAGTATAATATTATATATATATAATATATCATATATATATATGTTATAATATATATATACTATTCACTATAATATATATATGTATAAGTATTATCTTATACTACATACTATATATATGTACTATTATATATTAAGTATATATCCACTATGATAGTATATAGTATATGATACTATATATATACATACATGACGATATATATACATACATATATATACTGTATATACATCACATATATACATACATATAGTAGTATATATATATACATAATACATTATATTACATAATATTATATATATATATATGTGTATTATATATATCGAATTGTATGTATATATATATATATATGTATGTATATACTATTATGGTATACTAATATTGATATACTTCTATATAATTACTATATATATTTACTCCGCTATGTATTATGTAGTTAATAATATACTAATATAGTTATATATATGTATGTATGTTATGTATATATCATACTTATTATATTTAGTAGTATATATATACTTATATATATATATATATTATTTAGATATTTGTATGGTATATATATGTATTGTTGATATATCATAGTATATATGCGATATATATATGTATGCTAATTATATATGTTACTGGGATAATATGTTATTGATTATTATATATATATACTAATGGAGTCATAATTATATATATTAGTATATGTATCGTATTACTCTACTATATAGTATATACAATATATTATATATATATTATATACTAGTATATGTAGCTGTAGTATATAATGTAGTATTATATAGTATATATATATGTATGATATTATATATATATGTATATATGTATAGTGCTCAGTATCATAAAATTTACAAGCACCAAATACTTGGTGCTTTTACAAGCACCATAGCCGAACTCTATATATATACATATATACATATACATATATATATATATATATACATATACATATATATATATATATATACATACATATATATATATATACATATACATATATATATATATACATACATATATATATATATAAAAGAGATTATATGATGATTTCTTACAATAGTGCATGTTAGGGCTCAAAGATGGAGTTTTGTGAAACGATGGGGTTTGATCTTAATTGGACACATGTAAACCTAATTGCTAGGTATACGAACGTGTTAGCGATGTCGGTTCGGCGATTCGTCGAGCCTATGGGAAGATATTGAAGAAACGGACGTTTCGGCTTCGTTTCCACCTGGAGGGCCGAGGCGACGTCCAAAAATCACGGGAATGGATCCGGAGCATCGTGGCATTAAGTTATAGACCTTTAATTTTCGGATTGTGGATTGGTGGCCGTTTGGTGGTCGAGTGCGAGTTCGAGCCAAACCGGGCAGCGGGTGCCGTGGGAGCCCGATTGCAAGTGACTACAAGCAATCGGAGAGCGTTACGAGGTGGGTTGTGCTTACCGAAGCGACTAGGTCGCTTTCATGTCAAAGTGGAGTATGAATTCTCGTTGATGCATATATATGTGTAATAGTAGTTGATTACATAGATGAATGCTTAGGGTGAATGCATGAGATACTATGTAATAGCTACCTTGGATGAAAATATATGCATGTGAGCAGGATGAGATATTGCTAGAGAGTATGTGCATGTTGGCATCATAAATGTGTTAGAGCATATAAATAGAATATGCATGTTCATATATGATGAAATATATGCTAGTTGGAAAAGAATATGCATAATGACATGATATAGCATGTGTTAGATGGTAGATGCATTTTAGCATTATGAGATCATGTTAGACAAACATGCATGTTGATTTATTGTAAATTATGTTAGATAAGATGCATGTTGGCATTGTGAGAATGTGCTAGAGGCATATGAGTGTGAACTAAGTCGATGAACACTAAGTGTAATAGGGAACTCGACAAGTATCATGAATGGCATTGAAACCTAGTGTAAATAAACATAGGTGAATCACGAGTGGCAATGATCCTAGAGTTAAATAAACCTAGGTGAGTGGCATGAAACCTAGTGTCATTGAACATAGATTAAGAATCAAACCTAAGAATCAAACCTAGAGTCAAGTAAACCTAGGTTATAAATATAGTGACATTGAACCTAGAGTCGAGTGGACCTAGGATGTAAATGATATTGGACTTAGTGTTAATGAACCTAGGTTAGGAATATAGTGACATTGCACCTAGTGTTAATGAACCTAGGTAGTAAAGAACATTGGACCTAGTGTTAGTAAACCTAGGCTATGAGCATAATGGCATTGGACCTAATGTATTAAACTTAGGTTGAGGAAAGGCTTGGACCTAGATAACGTCGATACTATAGGGTGAGACCACCCTAGAGTTGGTGAAAGTGATTCCGGAATCTCCGGCCTGCGATGAGGCGGTTGCTAGTGCGTACATATGAGCTCGATAGTTCTTGGCCGCGAGTGTATGTGACATTGTTCCTCTCCCAAACGGAAGAACTTCGAGAATGTGATTGAGCAACGAATCTTGAGCGGCAAGGTGTACGTGGCAATTTCCTCTCCCTATCGGGGTCTGCTGGCGCCGGGTGTGTATGCGGCATGTTCCTGCTCCCCACCGCGAGACTCCCTGATGTTACGTCCCCGCGCCCGCCAATTTCGGTCGATCCGGGCACGTCGAACAGACGCCGACGGACCAACCCTCCCCTGTGTCTCGGCCTAAGGTCAACAACAAGATCATGTACAAGAGTTGCCACCCAAGAATAAACTCATTAGCATACATGATTCAACGAGCACCACAAGTGCTTAGATGTCAACAAGAGCAAGATAGCAGTAAATATACAAGTGGCATAAAGAGAAGAATAGTTCTAGCTATACATCCACCCAAGGCATTCAACATTTACATATTGTGTTACATTGTTCATCTCCAAAACGAGTACATATAGTTTTACAATTTCAAATCCCTCAATATACCATGCTAGCTCTCCAAAATAACAACATCTATTAATCATGTAGGCAAGTAAGCAGAATGAAGCTGCTACCTAACTCTAGGGCGCTATGCCCTTACCACGGTCCTTTGCCGGTACTCTCTCGCTAGTCCTGCAACACGTGGGGGATAACTAATATAAAGTATAGTCTTCCAGTGGGTTCGGCCGCCGACGTCCGCCGATCTTCTAATCCACTCAGTCTAAGCAGCATAAGCCAACGATAGATATGATAGTATGAATAAGAGCTCTAGCATTAGTAATAAATATACAGCATGCCACTATGCCTCTATAATCATGAAATGCATGAACATAGCAACTGATACTTCTACTAATCGAATGAATACTATATGCAATATAGCATTGAATGAGCTACTACATAGGATGTACTCTACAATCATGCACTATCCCTCTCATATTCAATGAAATGCAAGAACACTACATAGTATGAATCTACAACATCGATACTTATGCCTGCAACAATAAAGAAAATGAGCTACTACAGAGTGATGTCTCTCTAGTCACATGCTAACTATGCCTCAAAAATAAAGAAATGAGCTACTAGAATGTGAAGTCTCTACACGCATCTACATATGGTCCCTCAAAATAATAGAAATGAGCCTACTAAACATAGTAAATTCTCTACACCATGCTACTATGCGTTAAAGGGAGATAAATGAAGCTACTACCTAGTATATAATCTACACAGTGAATTACTAGGTCCTCAGTAATCAGATCATGAATAAACGAGCTACTACATAGTACGTCGTGCAAACTAATGCCTCGATCAAGCAAATGAGCGACTACCTACATAGTGCGCCGTCGCGTGCAAACCATGGCCCGATAATATATTCAATCTCATGGCCAACCGAAGTTGCTACCCAAGCCAACCGCGAAGGTTGCTACCCCTGACTCACATCTTCCAATCCTCGGCTAAGTGGGGAGAATTTGCATACACCGACGCCGAGACCGTCTGCAGGACTAACTATCGTCTGCCCGAAACACGACTATACTACTCTGGAAACTCATTACTTGATGTGGAGCGATCCACGTAAGGGTTACATCAGAACTATTGAGTATGACCAATCCCTCACACTGGGTAGGATACCCTCATCTACTCTTTAGGCCACAATGCTCTCAACTGGCACTAATGCGCAAATGCATGAATGTCCCACCAACATGACACGGAAAACTAGCTATCCTTAGTTCAAATTGCCATATGTTGTTCTACTAGCACTAGATTTGATGCCAGCTCGTTATTCATGATGTTGTAATGTGCTTAAACACTAAATCGACATGCGGCACTCATGCCATATTGTAGTGTTCTAATACACTAGTCCAAATGCCACTCGTTATATTATTCAACCTTGTTTTACATGCCCTCGTCAAACGTTCCAAGTGTTTTCATTACATAGTTCACCAATCCATTGGTTCCATCTAGCAAATTCAAGTTCAACCAATATTCTTCTCAACTATTTGAAGGATCTCATGTCACCACACCCAATCCTCACATGCCATTCTAGTTTTACAGTGTCGAGTCACAAATGCTACACCTACTAAACATCGCATGCAAGGAAAGTCAAATGCAACACAACATCTCTAATAAGCATCATAATTAAGAATATAGTAAAATTTAACTCGATAGAATGATTCATATCGACATAGAGCCCAGTTGCTTCGCGGATGGAACACGCCCCCCACTTTTTAATGTAAACCAGAGGCTAGGGTTCCGTTCTTACGTGATTTAGGTAAGCTTTCGCGCCGCGAGCTAAGGCAATCTGGACTCAACAAGGCTTTTTCCAATATCTTGCCACCAGGCTCGACAATCCGTCGAACCCCTTAGCCAATGCTCAGAATACCCTATGCAATTAGGTTTTACACCACACCATCAATTTAATGCAAAACCTAGATTCTCAAAACCCCAATTTTGGATGCGCCTAGGGGTTTCACTATAGCCAACATACCTCCAAATCACCTAATGATTAAGAGCAACAATCACTCCATTACATCTTACGATTCCAAATATACCGCATTCTAGGGTAGTACAACCAAAAGCTCCAAAGATCTACCATTACATGCATGAATTGTACGTCACCAGAATCCTCCAATGGTAGGAACACGATGAGGAAGATGAAAACCCAGCTTCCTAAGCTTGCTTCTTCTTCCCACCTCCTTCTCTTTGATCCCCTTCTAGAGAGAAAGAGAAGAATGAGACTTAAGAGGGAGAGAAGTTGTTCCTTTAGGTTAGACACACAAGAATGAGAAGGAAAAGAGAGAATCCCTAGCTTCTATACCCTCATCATAATGTCACCGCCCGGGGTCCCCTTTTAGGTTAAAACACCAGCGGCAAATCTTCTTTTTTTTTTGAAAACCTGACCCTAGGGGTATGCCAATCCGCGCCAACAATACAGAAATCAACCTGTTCACAGACGGACAGAGTCTCCCCTGTATTTGGCACGGCGTCGCACACAAGTACAGAGGTATAACCAGAATAAAACCACCATAAGGAAAAAAATAATCACTATTCATATCTCACGGCATTCATACAGATTGACCTTCAGTCAGTTCAAGCATAAATACTACGGAAAAACCTTTTGAAACTGTTCCCTACACGGAAACTTTTATCTTTAAAAAAGCTACAACGAGGGGTAGAAAACCTTTTATTTACGAAATTCAAAAATCTTTATCTCATTCGAGAAAACCAATTATAATCTTGAATAACTAAACATAATGAAATACTGAACCATGAAATATTAAAGCTATTAATAACAAAAGTAAACAGGGTAGGAACTAAACCAAACAAACTGGGTCGCAAGCTCTGCCGACCACTACGAACGTGTCTCACGTCTCGTCTCCACCCACTCTCACCGCCCGCGATCTAAAAATGGTGGGGGAGGTGAGAACATGTAAACATGTCTCCCCTCCCAGTGGGTACCGCAAGCCGATGAAGGCGAGGAGTACTCACCGGATCAGGAAGAGCTAAACAACAGTACGGGTCAGTAGAAAATACAGTAGCAATAATAATGAATGAAAGAGACATATATAAATGAAAGTACAACTACCGCTACTGTAATGAACAACTGAATGTATGCATGCAACAAAACTATAGTAGCAAGACAATGTAACGAAAGAATTGAAGGTATACAAACAACAACCGCTACTATAGCTATATGCGTCAACCAGACGATAAGTCCAAATATACCCAATTTGGTGCCTGCTATATTGGTCCGCAGACCTCAAGCGCTGCCTGTCACTGAACTGCACCGACCTGATCCACCCGCCCAATAGGACGACCTATCCGGATAAGCACACCTCCGGTCGGTGGCCAAACCGACCTGGTGTCGTGAATACGCCCAAGTGCTGTGACTAAGTCATGCTTGTATGCTCAATACAAAAACCGACTGAAGCTGGTGCCTAGGCCGAAGCCAGAAATAAGGGCGTACAATGCCAAACCACGATCAACCAGATCGAAACACATGACAAGAGAGTCGATGTGTTGCCTGGATCCAAGGTCCACAGAGTCCAACTGACCAACAAGGTCCCTGATACGCAGTACGAGAACCGACCAACCAGGTCAACAGATACGGAATGCAACAACCAACCAACTAGATCAACAGATACGGAATGCAACAACCAACCAACTAGATCAACAGATACGGAATGCAACAACCGACCAACAAGGTCAACAGATACTGAATGCAACAACAGAACAACTAGGTCAACAGATAAGCATGTAGATAGAACTACTCTACTCTACTCAAGATACTAAGCATGCAAACAACGAGTAGAGTATAACGAATAAACAAGGGTGCAAGGCTCAATATACTATGCGATAGTAACAACAGAAGAGTAAGGGTAAGAAACCATCACTAAGCGTGCACCACTGTACCGACGTCGGATCGAAGTACCCACCTGTAAGGATGTCGCGTCTGTCTCCTGACTGCAAAAGAATGTCAACCGGACCTCAGTTGGCGGTGAGGAGCGGCGGCGGCGACGGCGGAACCAACCCAGCCCGTACCAGGTTCGACTTGGGTTCCAAGGGTAGCTGCGGCCAAGGCGGCGGCCGGGGCGCTCAGGGACGGTGGTGGAGGGTTGAAGGAGGTCGGAGAAGTGCCTCGGCTGCAGCCTCGAGCAGCGGCGGAGCAGGGGAGAGAGAGCGGGGCTAGCTCGGCCCGAGAAGACCTGGGGCGGCCGCGGTTGACAGAGGAGGCGGCGGCGGCCCACAGGGATGACGGCGACGGCACGCGGGGGTCGCCGGGTCTCCGGGGAAGGCGGCAGAGGTGGTCCGATGGGCGGCGGCGCGCGGGCTGCTGCTGGAACTCGGCTCGGCAGAGCCTTGTCCGAGGCGGCAGCAACCAGCCTGGGTGGCAGCGGCGATGCTAGGCGACGGCGGCTGTCGGCGGGGATGCTCGCCGGAGCACGGGGCGACACCGGCGGAGGGTCTGGAGGTGGTGGCAGTCTCGGGCTTCCTCACAACCCGAGAGAAGAGAGAAAGAAAGGAAATGGCGCAATGGTTGGGTGGCAAGGCTGCGGCGGCGGCTGGCCGGCCGGGGCTCAGTCGGCGGCGGCCTGGGCGTGCGCAGCAGGTACACGGAAGTAGGGTGAAGGTGGCTGGGGGTGTGGCTAGGGCTAGGTTAGGGTTACAAGGCTCCAAACCCTAGAGAGCTATAAATACTAAGGTGCAACTTTGCAAATAAGTCTACCAAACCTCAGTATTTATTACTGAGTCCTTCACAGCGCGTGTAAAACACGCGAACACCCCTCCACGTGCGATCCCACATGAAACGGTACATAAAATATCGCGACTTTTGTGAAATTACCGTTTTGCCATTACAGACCTCTCCTCAATCAATGTGCAATCTCCGCAGATCCGTCCGTTAGATTTGCGAACGGATTGCACCAGTACGATCAGCACGACGGAGACAACAAAGCTACGATTTCTTTTCACCACGATCGACCACGGATTCATGACAAAATCCAATCTTTCTCGCGAACAGAGGAAACAACACGAAAATACATATAAAACATGTATTTTTGGATTTTCTCGAAACTCGTGCACCAAACTCAAAATCCGTCAGCGCCAATAGTTCCAGAATAGCTGAACCGGTCGAAACGAGCTATTGGACTGCTAGGAACGGAGTCCGATACGAGCCAGAAGCCAACTTCCCACCGTGACTTCTTCGGAAAATCGAGTTACTATTCACTTTAAGTGAAACTTGGAAATCGCGTAGAATTTCCGTTTTAACTCATTTTCACCCGAAACTTGACGAGTACTTTTGTAATTAAATTACACACAAAAACATCATCAACTGAGAGTTTAGCTACACTGCAAAAAATCTCAGTCCTTACACATAAGTGCCATAAGTGCAAATAGGCCCCTCAACTTTATGTTTATTGCATTGCCTATGCGGGGCCCTTTTTTTGTATAAGGGACCGGTCCCTGGACTTGAGGGACCGGTCCCCGTAGGTCCAGAATTCCAGCATTTTTAGGATTTAGTCAAATTTCAGCCTTTTTCACCGTTTCTTCTCCGTTTTCGCTCGTTTTCGCTCGCTTGACCTCTGATTCTTTTCAAATCGAACTGAGACTTTCCAAACATGTTTTCGAGCGTATTTTCATCATCTTTTCATCTGCGCTAATGCCGGATTTAGTCCTCGGTCTAACATAGCCTTTCGGATTCCGTTTTCGTGCCTACACGCACCGAAACGCCCGAATGCTCCCGAACTTCACCGAACTTCACCGGAACCATTCAAATGGCTTTCCAAACCAAATGCACCCCGTAACTTCATAATTTTTGAAGTCCGATACCTTACACCTGACCACGGGTGTACGCAGCTCTAGGCGACCCGTTGGGCGATGTGGTTTGTGGATTGAAAGCTGAGGTGTATGTGAGAGTTTCTTCACCTCGAGCCGGACAGAGAGCGGATTATCCGCAGTTGATTGACTGAAGACCGAGTCGAGTGGCATAGTTGGCTAAGGTAAAGTAACCTTAGGAAAGAGTGGCAAATGTGTGTAATATGGCTAAGGTGCGAGTACCCTTAGTAAAGAATGAAGAATATAGAATAAAGAATAAAGAATAAAGAACGGCTAATGCTAAAGAATAGCCAGTAATGTAAAGAATAATTAGCGATAAAGAATAGCTAAGAATAAAGAGTAGAATCAATTAATCTACTTATATGAGTTGCATGATTTGCATATTACATGTTGTGAGGCATGAACATGGTAATTGTTAGTTGTATAATTATATATCTGTGGATATTTGTTGGACTAATATGTTGCAGTGCCTCCTTTGGACCTGGTGGGTCGAGCTCTTCCCTTGGGTGGCCGTACCCACTGGGAACTATGGACAATAGTTCTCACCCCAGTGTTGTTTTTGGGGGTACAGGTTCACACGCGAGCGGTGCAGCGGCGCGAGGAAAGGGCGTAGTTCCGTAGTTAGCGCCTTACCACCGAGACCAGATAGCAGTACCCTGAGTCGGCTTCTTAGGGGTATAAAATGCAAAGAACCAAGTCGTAATACTTATGTTAAGAATTGGATTGTATTTGGAAGTAAGAATCTAGTGAATATAATGTAAAATGTGATGTAACATGTAATATGTGAGTTGAATGCTTGTAATAGCATAGGAGTATTTATGTTTGTGATACCTTCCTTATGCAATCTCGTTTGAATGTTGTTCCTGGTTGGAACCTCGTGCATTGTATGATTGTGAAGCCTTGAACGTACAGGGGAGACTCTGTCTGCGGTACAGAAAAAATCCTGTCCGTTCGGCGGTCTGTTGGCGTGCCCGAATCTGACCAAAGAGGCGGTCTCGGGGTGTATTTAAATATTTTGCATTGTTGCTTTTATGATATTTTTTATTTGTTATCGTTATCGATATGATCACTTAGTATTTTTTTCTTATTATATATGTGTTGTTGCCTTATTTTTATAAAATTTTGGCTAGATATTGATATTATTTCATAAATTTTGCACATTTACTTTGAAAATATATATTGGATCAAGTGAGTAAAAAAATACAAAAATACTTTATTTATGTAAATATGCTTAGCTAATTTTCTTAAAAAATTATAGTTTGATATGATTTTGTTACATTATAGTAAAAAGGAATGCCATTAATTGTATGCTTGAAAATAGATGAAAAAAATAATATGGAGATTGAAAACACGAGGAGAAGACATGCGAAGCTGAAAAGATTAAATATTCACAGTCTGATAAGTTATTTTTTTATTATTATAACCATATTTTATATAATTATTCTTGTATTTTGAATTATGGACATCGCTTTGATTCAAATTTATATGTAAGGACTGAGATTTTTGCTTTAGTGTACTAAACTCTCAGTTGACGATGTTTTGTGTGTGTAATTAATTACAAAAGCCTCGTCAAGTTCTCGGGGCGGAAAACGAGTTAAAACGGAAATTCTACGCGGATTTTCCAAGTTTCACTTAAAGTGAGAAGAACTCGATTTTCGGGAGAGACAGCGGGAGAAGTTGCTCTGGTTGACCTGGACTCTGTTCATAGCAGTGAAAGCTCGTTTCGACCGGGTCAGCTGTTCTGGTACCGACAATGACGCTGACGGAATTTTGAGTTTGACGAACGGATTCAGAAAATCCAAAAAATACCATGTTGTATATGTATTTATGTGTGTC
The DNA here is from genome assembly GCF_001540865.1 of Ananas comosus. Classification (NCBI taxonomy): domain Eukaryota; kingdom Viridiplantae; phylum Streptophyta; class Magnoliopsida; order Poales; family Bromeliaceae; genus Ananas; species Ananas comosus. The sequence goes on along the minus strand of NC_033639.1, from coordinate 4,921,402 downwards.
GTTTCCTTCTATTCCGGAAGATAAGGTTGGATTTGTAGCGTGAATCGCGTGCGATGCAAGACGAAACGAAATGGCAGCTTTGTTTGTCTCTGTCGTGCGATCCGCATCAGTGTGATCCGTTCGCGAATCTCGACGGATCGACTTGCGGAGACGCGCGTTGATCGAGGGAGAGTCGGTAGTGCAAAAACGGTATTTTCTCAAAAGTCGTGATCATTTTATGTACCGTTTCGCGGAGGCGGGATTCGACGTGGAGGACTTCAAGCGTTTTAGTCGTACTGTGAGGACTCGGATTGGAAATTCCGATGTTTGAGCAGGCTTTCGTCGCTTTGTTGCACCCTGGTATATAGTTGTTTTCTAGGTTTTGAGCCATCTTAACCCTAAACTACTGCACTTTGTCCCTTACCCCTACCGCTCCCCCACTTTCCCCTGGCTCCCCACTGCGCGGCCCCGGCCACCTGAGCACGCTGCCCGAGGCTGCCGGAGCTTCTCCTCTCCAACCCACTCTCACATCTTCTTCCCTCGCTATCTCTCTCCCTACTCTCCTCGGGTTGTGGTGAAGGCGGGGCTGCCTCCTGCAGACCTCCCCCGGTATGCACGTGCTCCGCGACCTCCCCGCGACGCCGCCATCGCCGGGTGCGCCGTGGCTCGGTACCCTAGCGGTACTGCTGCAACCCATGCGACGCTGCCGAGCGAGTTCAGCTGCTGCCACACGGCTGCATCCCGCCTGGAAACCTCACGACGACATCCCCCGTGCAACCCTCGCGGCAGCGCTCACGCCGCTCGCCGCCGCCCAGCCGCCCTGCCCCTCGGCCACCGCGGCGGCCCGACCCGGAGCCAGGCTGTTGTTGTTTGCGTCTCTTCCGCACCGCCGCCGCTTTGGTCCGCACCGAGGAGTCCCCCCGACCTCCCTGCCACGACTCGGCCGCTCGTCCCGTAACCTTCCCGGCCGCCTGGCCGAGACCGCGCCGACCCGGTTGCTCTCTTGCGGTCGGTTGCTCGCCGACGCGCCCGCTTCTCGTCGCACCGAGGTGAGGCACGGGTGTTCTTCACTCCCCCGCAGCCGCCCCTGGCCGCCCGCGCGCGCCCGTGCGCGAAAGCCGGCCGGAGCAAGGTTGCCTCCGGCCCTAACCCGAACATGGGACTTTGTTTGGGTGTTTGTTGTTCTGGGCTTTCCGAGCCTCCCCCGACTTCTACGGAGGCACGAATGATCCTGGCAAGTTGGGTGATCATCGTGCTCACTTGTTTCTGTCGGAAGGCCCGTCGCTGTTTTTGGCGATGTCGCTCCGTTTTCAGCCTTTTTGGCTGCTGTTCTCGGGGTTTAGTGCTTATTTTTTCGGCCGATCTGAGCTGTTTCGATGCTCCGGAGTGTAGCATGGTACGCTGGTCAGTGCTGATCAACAATGCTCACCTTCGCTGGATCAGAAGTTCCGTTAGTTCTGTTCGGCGCAGATCTTTCCTGACTGCGCGCTATTCGCTGCATTCGGGTTGCTCCGTGCTTCCCAAGCGAGCCGCTAGGGCTCCGGATCGTGAGCACGGACTCCCGTACGTCGAGACCTTTCAGTACGTGTCTCTGCGATTTCGAAGTCCTCGTGTCGGACGAGCTGCGATCGCCAATATTCGAAAATCGATGAGAGTTTTATGTAATTAAGGGTCTATTTATGCATTTGTGTATTGTGTGGCTACTGTGGGCAGCGTTGAAGTGTGTTTGAACTCTGGACTGATTGGGGGTCCCCAGTGATCCGTCTAGCTTCCCGCGGAAGATCAAAAGGTCGATTTTTGGTGGCGTTTTTTCGACGAAAATTCCCCCCGTCGAAAGAACGCGAATTTCGGGTTGGATTCTTTTTCGACGGTGTTTGTTTGTCTGTTTTTGTCGGCTGAGCCTTGTCTGCTGGTCACCATCATTATTCTGTAGGTTCGATGATGATATGGTGAGCGACGGGGGTTTCCGGTTCGAAATGACACTTCCGGAAAATCTGGATTGTAGATATCCCGATGATCGATTGTTGTGTACCCGTTCGCTCCGAAGGCATCCAAATTGAAATCGTTTTGGGGCAGCGGGCTGATTCGTGTACGAGTCGGTGAGTTCGGACACTTAGTGGGTCCCAGGCTCCCGGGTGTGGTTTTTCCGGGACTTCCGGTGAGTTACGGTGAATCGTTTTGGGAAACCGATTCGAGGATCTGTTGGTGGGGGTTTGGTGCGATATGTACTTCAGGTGAGTGGTTGGTTACTGACCCCCGTGGGATCTTCGTAGGTCCGGTTCGACTATCGCGTACCACAGTGTTCCGACGCGACAGTGACAGGTGGGTGCTTCGAGTCTGGTATCGGTGAGATCGTTTCACCTTTCCTCTGTTCTTTCATATCAAGTCTCGTAGTCTCTACTGTAGTTGATTGTGTTATCGGCTTGTTATCGTATTCCGGTTGATTGCATTTGTATAGCTTGTGGAGACATGTAGAGCGAGGCTTGCACTCGTATATATGTATCTCTGGTGGAGCTTGGGTCAGGCAACACATCGAGCTCTCTTGTCATTGTTGTCGATCTGATCTGATGCGTGGTTGGCGTTGTAACGCCCTTGACACGCTTCGGCCATGGCACGCCTCTTTTTGCGGTTTTTCTTCTTTTTGGAGAGCATCCAGCCTGATTTGTCACAGACTGTTTTGGGTATTCTACGACCCCAGGTTGGTTTGGCGTACCGAAGCAAGGGGTGTACGTATCCGGATTTAGTCGTCGGTGATTGCTGAATAAGCCGGCAGTGTGCTTTCTGTGACGGCAACGCTTGAGGTCTGCGGACGCAATATAGTAGTATCAGATGGGTTTAGTTTTGGACTTTCACCTTCTGAGGCATCTGATCAGTTTGATTTTGTTACAGTAGTAAAGTTTTCATTCTTGCTCAGTTATTATTCTGTTTCTTAATTACTACTGTAGTTGCTTTAGATCATATCATGTTCATATCTGTTATAGCTACTGTAGTCGTTTTCATTCGCATCTATATTTGTTTATCTATCTCCTTTGGTTTCCGGTTATTACGGCTTGCCTTCGTGGCTCTGTCGTAACCCCTGAGACACCATGGTTGGCGGTATTCTCATCCGCCCCCCCTTCCCGCCCGGTGACATAGACGAGGAGTTGGTTTTGGAGCTCCGACGAGAGGCACGATCTCGCTAGTCTGGTATAGCGATCG
>NC_033639.1:4849788-4918125 GCF_001540865.1 Ananas comosus | reverse complement strand
TCTAAAATAGTGTAACTCATTTCTTTTTTTCAATCCTGATTCATTGGCCTTTTTTATAGCAGTGTACTACACGTATGTCGATTTCAATAAAAGAAAAAATTTCTTTTTTTTCTTTTTATTCTTTCTTCTTTTTTGTCGCACCCTCTACATCTTTTTTTCGTTATCGCTTCCCTCCTCGCCACTCTGCCATAGCCTACACCCCCTCCCCCCCCCCCCCCCCCCGCGATGCACTCTCGATCCATCTAAAATCCTTCGTATTAGTTGCGTCGTCATGCCGTGGCCAGTACGCATCCCGCGCAAGCTCAACCTCCATGATCTATATCATATTTCAACTGATGTCGACAGAGGTTTGGACACAGATAAAAGAGCATATCGTAGCATTGGGAGGGAGAGAAGGAGAAAGGAGAGGCATAGGAGAGAGACAGTGAGCGGACGAAAGGAGGAAAAATGAACACGAAAAAAAGAAAAAAAAAAAAAAAAGGAGAAGCACGGAGCGATGTGGGGATGGGGGAGGAGGATGAGAAGGAAGGAAGCAACAGGAAAAGGAGAGGAGAAAAGGTTCAGAGCGAGAGACAAACATAGAGTGGAAGAAGGAAAATGAACGAGCTGAAAAAGAAGAAGAAGACAAAAAATAAGACATATTTTGAATCGATTTACTAAAAATCGAACACGAATCAATAAAATGTGACACCCAACTTGTCCCACACTCGAATGAATGGGATGTCATTGGGTTATAACGAGACTTAGACAATAGTAATAATAACTTCGGGCTTAAGCATTTTGGGCCGGTGGTTTGGCCCCAAAATGTTATTTGCTAGTGGGCTGGTCTGGGTCGTTCATTTTTGGTATCAGAGGCGTAATTCACCAGCTGGGACATGTCTTGGCGATCTCGGCTGACGCCAAGGGTCTGGATGAACGGCGCTAGCGAGACGAGTCCTCACATCGCTGTGATTCTTGGGCCGGCGGGGCCTGTCCCCAACGCAAATGGACGAATGTGTGTGGATTAGGCTGACGAGGACGTCAGGGCTTAAAGGCGGGGATCTTGAACCCCAATAGCTCCCACATCGAATGGAATGATTTCATTGGGTATTATAAGAGACTTAGACACTAGTGAAAATATAACTGGGCTAAGCATTGGGCCGTGGTTTGGAACGAACCCACAACGATGTTATTGATTTGCTAGGGGCTGCGTCGTTAACAAACAATTAACTGTGGCCTACATAGCACTAAACTTTTGAACACCTCGCCGATCAATCCGCTCTATGTGTGTTAGAATATTGCACTGTTTAAAACAAAATTTGTACTGTTTGAGACGAAAACTATATTGTTTGGATGAAAATTGTACTATTTAAGCGAAAGTTATACGCTTTAAATAAAAGTTGTACTGTTAGAAAAGAAAATTGAAGTTTTTAAGAAAAAAGAGGACGAGGAGAATTTGGTGGTAATCGGCATTGTGGTGGTGGTGGTATCGGTGAAGGTGGTGGTGAGCTGCCATTGGAGCGAGGGACATTGAAGACAGTACACTATAAAGGAGTTTGGGTTTGGGAATTAGGAGGGGAAAGGCTGGCAGGCAACTCAAAAACCATGAATTCAAACTAAAATGATAAAGGGTTAATTTCATACAGGTCCCTTCAAATATAGTAAATTGTAAATATATCTCTATAAAATTCAACTTTTATATATTGTCCATATAAAAAAAGTTCTAATATTTTCAAATATGTCATTCTAATTTGTTACCATTAAAACACTATTTATTTCATAAGTGAAATGACCATTTTGCCATCACAAAAATTTTCCTTCAAAAATCCCAACTATTAATTAAAAAGGGGTAAAAAAGTCAATTCACCTTATTAACTAAATAGGGTTAAATATTTTATTAATAGTTAACTAATCTTTTCTAATGAATTCTAACGGTAGGGATATATTTGAAAATATTAGGACTTTTGTAGGGACAACATATGAAAGTTGAACTTTATAGGGATATATTTACAATTTATTATGTTTGTAGTGACCTATATGAAATTAAGAGTTAAGCTAGAATGCTTCCAAAAACACCAAGAGGGTGGTGCTTTTGAGTTTTTAGTCTTTAGATGGAGAGATATAGGGTTGGGATGATTGTGGTAGGTGGTGGTAGGTGGTGGTCGGTGAAATAGTGTTTGATCCAAGGGGTATTAGTAATCAAGGAGTAGATCCAAGGGCTAAAAACTTAGAAGCACCAACTCCTTGGTGCTTCTAAAAGTATTATAGCTCAATTCATGAAATTAACTCTATAAAATATATTCGTATATATATATATATAAACTACTTGATCATAATTATTTTAATAAAATTTGAAAAAGAAAGGAGTAAATTTACCTATATGTGACGCAGGGTTACTCATTTTAGAACCACTTTAATTCTAACACGCTTAATTCTATACATTTTTTGAGCTTAACCACCATCAAAAATTTACCTTGACTCAACAGAGACTCATCTCACACTTTCTAGAAAGTCATCTATTCTAGAACTATTTTACTCATAAAGCGCTTAACCCTCTTAATCTATAGTAATCGAGAATATGTTATGGTTAATTTTTCTAAATAGGGCTTTTATCACGCATTTAGAAATGATTTTCAACGACACGAAAAGTACCACATTCATAGTCTGCTAGAGCTGTAAGTCCTACAATGGACCCCGGTGTAGTCTGGCGTGATATGATGATATTTTGGGAATGAAATTGCATGAGTAAAAATTTACTAAATCGAGTTATTTATTCAAAAAGCACGACATTTCATGCATCAAAATGCGTGATTTTTGAAGTGGAGGTACTCATGAGCAAAACACACCTATATGTGAGTTTTTGAATTTGAAATTGTGAATATAAGACCGACCGTCCCTAGCGCAAGTGGCAAAGAGCTTGGTGGTTGGAATCTGAGGTCTCAAATTCGAATCCTAGTTGATTCACATTTCCAGCTAAGTTTATTTCTAAATGAAATAAAAAAGCGGATAGCATGCTACCTATCTCTCAAAAAAAAACAAAGAAATTGTGAACATGAGGGGTGAAATTGCATTTTTTTGAACAATGAGAGAAATAGGGCAATGCATGAAGATGTTACCATTTTATGTGAAAAATTCTGGAATTTCCATAAATGGAAGGACATATGTGAAACTAGACTTTAAGATGAATGTGTGGATTCAAGTTTTCACAGAATTCTAAGTTTTCTGTGAAAATTGACGCAAATTTAAATCTAGAGAGAAAAAAATCGGTTATTGGATCTTTTTGCAAAAAAGTCCAATTGTTCGCATGTGAAACTGTAAACTTTCAATGTGTCACGCCCCGGGGTCCCTTTTTAGTTTAAAGCATAGCGGAAAAGCGTCTGAAATTATTTTTTTTTGAAAACCTGATCCCAGGGTATACCAGATCCGCCACAAATACAAGGAATCCACTGTTCACACGGACAGAATCTCCCCTGTATTTGCACGGCGTCGCACAAGTACAAGAGTTCAAACATTATACAACCACAACCAGATGAATATACAAATGACCAACAGATATACATTCATACACCATTCACCACAGATTCACATTAATACATTCGATATTTAAATATAAATCCATATCTATAAGTTAAAATGTTTCCAACCACAGAAACAGGTTTTGAAATACTAAGATACAAAATCCACAGAAAACCTTTTGAAAACTGTTCCCTACACAGGAACTTTTATCTTTTTTAAAACAGCTACACGAGGCGTAGAAAACTTGTATTTTTCAAATCGACATTCCTTTTTATTACATTAAATGAAAATATATTTTCAAATGTAATATACTGAACCCATATAAAACTATCTAAGCTAATAATCATATAGTAAGGATAGAAACTTAACGAATAACCTGGTCGAGAGCTCTATCGACCGTCGTATCTCAACGTTCGTCCACATCCCGCCCGCAGTAGTCTGAAAAAATAGATGGGGGAGGTGAGAACATGGTAAATGTCTCCCCTCCAGTGGGTACCGCAGCGAAGAAGGCGAGGATACTCACCGGATTAGGAAGCTATACAACAACACGGTCAGTGGAAAATAAGTAGGAACATAAAATAACATGAAAGGATTATATTATGTGCTAGATATAGATGATACAGTGGCAATAAATGAAAGAAGTAGGAACTAGACCTGAAAGTACTGTACATAGCTCGTACGGTTCGGACCGTTACGCTCTACAAACACGAATTCAGGCAGGAGAAAGACCCAGTACCGAATACTGCATTGCTTGGACCAGTTACAGTGCCAATTCTGCCTTAAACAGATTGTCTCGGGAATGTTCGTTTTTTGCGCATGGTTGCGCGAAAAAATCTAATGTCAGCCCCGAGACAGCTCCTTTGGTCGGTTCTGGGCGTGTCGAACGACGGACGGACAGCACCTCCCTGTCGCCAAGGCTCAAGACGGGTCATGTACAAGAATTCGCCCAGGAATATTCAATACTACATGATCTTACAAAGTGATAGAAGCAACACACAAGTGTTAATAACAAGAGCAAGCACACATTAATACAAGTGCCAAAGAGAGGAGTTCTATTAGTTAATCACAATTCTCATTTATCAATTGATTTAATTTTTATCGAAATATAGTACAGTTCATCACATTTTAAATGCAACCTCAACAACTATCTATCATTCTACTCTTATAGGTAGGTATCTCTAATGCAGTAGGAGAGCCAGTTATGCTTAGGGCCGCTAAGCTATACGCATACTCGCCGGATGCGTCGTACATCGCGCGACAAGTAGGTGTGAGGAACTATGTCATATGTTCAGTGGGTTCGGCGCCGACTCCGACGATCTCCCATAGGTCCAAGCTGGCACAAGCAGATAGATAGAGTTAGATTAGATGTCACGCCGCCCGCGACAACGCCCGGATTTGTGACCGATGGTCGCGGGCGCCGAGAAGACCGCGAACGACTAGGAGTTCGATATCACGGGCGGTCTCCCCAGTACGTTCAAGGTCGCATCAATATAGATACGAGTGGTTCCAAATAGGAACAGTATTCAATCAAAATGATAAGGAAGGTATCAAAACAAATGCTAAGTTTTATTCAACTATTTCAATAGATATCTTTACATCATTAATTTTTCTGTTTACATTTACTTCAATTACATCTACTAATTCCTTATCATACAAGTTTGATTAAATTTGTTCTTTCTTTAAATCCTCCCAAGCTAGTACCACAACGTGGGTTACTGCGTATCTCGATCTCTGGGTGTATGGGCGCTATTACGGAGCTACGCTTGCCTCGCGCCGCACGCGCCGTCACTGTTGAGTACCTTGTAAACACCCCAAACAACGTGTGGTGAGAACCAATTCCATGGTTCCCAGGGGGTACGGACCACCCAATGGGAAAAGCTGGTCGATATGTCTTATGAGGCTTGCTAACATTTAGTCAATAACATTATTACAGATATATAGCAGATATTGGAACTAAAAATGTCTAGCTCCCAAATGCAATATGAAACCCTTGTATTTAATGCGAGTAGATTTGCTTTAATTTTTTTTTCTTTACATTCAGTATTCTTATCTTTGAATTATCTTTTTCATACTTTACTACCAGCAACCTCTTTTCTCTGACAATTCTCTTTTTTTCATAGCATATTCTTTTATAGACTTTTCTACTTTATTAGTTATACTTTATTTATTAGTCGTTTCTTATTCTTGCAATTAGGCCATTGACAACTTATATTAAGGTTACTCTACCTTAGTCATCTATGCCAACTACGATCGGTCTTGAGTCAATCATTCGCGGATAAGCCCGCCGCTTCTGTCGGGTAACGGACAGCCGCACTAGCAACATAACGTCGTTTGGGCCTCAACAACCGGACTCAAATGTTAAGCCCAGTTATTATTTACTAGTGTTAATCTCTTATAACCCAAATGACACCATTACATTCGATGTGGACTTATGGGGTGTCCAAGTCCCCCTGTTAGAGCGTCTGACTGAGAATCGTGCGCTAGGTCATCCAGACCCGATTGGTCAAGCGAAACTCGCAACATGGCCAGATGGATGAACCGGCTCTGATACCAATGTAAGACCCAGCCCCTAGCAATAATAACTGTTATGGGCCCAAACACCGGCCAAAATGATTAGCCCAATTATTATTACTAGTGTCTAAGTCTCTTATAAACCAATAACACCCCTATTTCCTTTCGATGGGATAATTGGGGTGTCACGTCCGGTCGAGCGTGAATAGGAACTCTCGCCATGAACTCAGCTTCAGACCAAGAACCAATCGCCCAAGGGCGCAGCGTCCCCAAGTGGCTCAAGGTCTTCGGTGGGAGAGAAACATGCCAATGCACCGCAGCGAGATCCCCGACTAGGCGAGTCAGGAATCAGTACTCACATAAACCTTACGCCGCTCACGTTGGTTGCTGATCACAACTCGAAGTTCTTCGGGGTGGGAGAGGAACTTGCCACATACACCCGGCGGCCCAAGAACTTCGAGCTCATATGGGATGCACTATGCAGCCGCTTGCCTGCCAGCCAGGGTTCCGGAATCCACTTTTAATAACTAAGGGTTGGCTTTGTAACCTATAGTTATCGACTACTTAGTCCATTGTCCTTCCAACTAGTTTATTGACTCTAGTTTAACACTTTTATAACATATCCTAGGTTTATTTAACGCTTAGGTTCATTAATGACTCTTAACCTTTGTTCTCTAAATTGAGGTTCAATGTCTTTATCATTAACCTATGTTCAATGACATAGGTTTTCCATTGCCTAATATCCTAGTTATTATATTTAGGATTCTCAATTTGACATGCCATTCGATATTCTTACTACAATGTTCAAATTCTTTACTCTATTAGCGTTATTAAATTTATTAACATCATTCTGGCCATATGTTTATGCATTTATCATTAGTCATCTTCTCATGCCACTTATATATCAATCTAGTTCATGCAATTTAGTTCTGTGTTTACTTAACATACATCTTATATTAGCTATGGCACACTTTATCTAACATTAATTTCTCATAAATATGTCACATCATGCAATTCTTATGCATTGTGCTTACTGTACTCTTCTAGTTTTAACATGCATAATATATTAGTTACAATGGCTCGCATGCTTTACATAGCTTTTACACATACGTACAACATACTTTATTAGCATATTAAGCTTATGCATCCTATACAGTCCGATGTTACTTTTATATGATAACATAGATTTTAACATTTCTTTAGGTAAGGGGACCTAGTCGGCTTCGGTAAACAAACCACTATCCTTTGCGCTCGATTGTTGTAGTCACTTGACAATCGGCTACCGCTAGGCACGTTGCCCGGTTTGCCCGAATCTTGCGCAACTCCAACGGACTCAATCGCAATCGTCTTTTATGGAGTTTATTCTTTGACTCTAGGTGCTCGGGTTCCGTTCCACATTTTTAGGATATTTACGTGCTACGGACCATCTGTACAAAATAATGTTATTTGTCAATAACTTCATAGCGTCGATTGAGGATCGTCAACGACTTCGCCAACGTGTTTGTTAGATCCCCATTAAGGTTTCCAAGGTGGTCGAAATAGATTCAAACCCTGATGAGCGAAAACGCCTTTTGGGATGCCCTATGCACCGAAATAATGCCAATACTTCGGATTTGATCTATAAAAAAGAAAGCTTGTTTATCATTAGGGCTCATCTGTCCAGAAGCTTGACCATTTCTAGGTGTTATAGCAACAAAACCCAGAATCCACCATGGGGCCTCTGAAGTAACTATGGATTTCATGCGTTTTTCTGCTTATATGAAGTTCTAAGGTTGTAGCGGAGATAGCAAAAACCAAAGATTAGGTTTAACTCAAACCCTCCCTAAACTCACAGAAATCACCAGGAGTTCAAGGCTTTACCTCTCTAAGCTTGTTTTGCACAAGGAGAGATTGGAGATGGAGGAGGCGACCTTTTCTCCTTTTCTTCTTTTCTTTCATCTGCTTTCTTCTTTCTTTCTTCTCTTTCTCTTTTCTTTTCTCATTGCTGGCCACGGTTGAAAGGAAGAGAGAGACTACGAGAGAGGAGAGAAGAGGGGTTTTGGGTTATTTGTTATGTTGCAATAATTGCAAATAAACCCTTCGTACAATTATAATTGCAGCAGACCTCACTGGGCTGTCAGTCCCTCCTTGTACCGGTACACGGGCTCTTGTACCGGTACAAGGCCGTGTGTGGAGCAAACCCGAGAGCAGCTCCCTCGGTTTCGACGGGTTTGTACCGGTACAAGGGGCCTTGTACCGGTACAGCAATTGGAGCCCTCAAACCGTGATGGCTGTACCGGTACAACCATCATGCTGTACCGGTACAACAGCTCCAGAATGCTGCTCTTCAACTCGTTTCGACTCTACTTCACGCCGATCGATGCCAAAACCCTTCCAACTCTTTTAGAGCTTACTTTTAACCCTTCCAACAGTGTTGGAATGTTAATTGGGAATTGTCCATCCATCTTCTTCGCATACTTTAGTCGACTTGGCTAAAGTTCGATAATTTCTTCCGAGACCTCGGGGGTTACATTCTCCCCTCCTTAAAAGAATTTCGTCCGCAAAATTCAAACCACATCAACTCGGCCTACCGAGTTGTTGAGGGTACCATCATACCTTTCCACTCCGATTCCGTCCCCCGGCATTGCATATCAACCATATCATTGGCGCATCAGCCAATCGCGAGTGCTTCAATCTCAACCGAATCTTTGCCCTATCACGAGACGGCACACTTCGGCGCGTCTCAACCTCAACTCCCTTGAGAGCATTATCCAGTTGCTTCCACTAACTTGAGCGTACCAACTCCATTTCTCACGTGGCTTTCATTAACTCGAGGCCTTATAAGAGCACTTCGGTTTCTCTTTATCCTTTAATACCATAAGCCACGATCAACGCCACTCTGCTCCGGCTGTGAATTTGCGCGAACCCTTCGTTTGCAACTCGAGCCTAACCTCATTCACGTGGTCATCGGTCGCACCGACCATCAGTCTCTACGGGTGGACCAACAGTCACCCACCCTACGTAGGCCTACCGACTAAACTCATCTCAACGACGCCTAGCGTCTCTCGCTCGCAAGCGTAGACCCAATCGTCATTGGGTGACATTCTCATTGGAAAACTCGCACACACTCCAACCAGGAGCTATCAAGACCCCAATCCATATCAAATCCTTTGGTTGGGTCACTACACACTCGGTGTATCATCAATCTCGCACTCTAACACGTGACATTCCATGCACTCGGGTCCAAGCTCGGACTACCGTCCTGACCAAAACTCTCGCCCTACCCGTAGGTACCGGGCCGCTGTCACTCACAGCTGACTGCGCCTGCCCAAAGGGCCCAGGCTCCACAGTCCACAAGTGGTCCAGGCACGGGTCGTCCCCAAGCACTACTCGCCGTCGTCGTCCTAGACGACATGCTCTATCGAGTCACGTACCGCTATCGGCTCCTAAGCACCTAGTGCGAGCCACCAGCCCTACGAGTGATCCATGGCCCGCTTCACACTTAGCAATGTTAAAGTGCTACTGCCAACTCACTCTCGGCTGAATCAATACCGCGCACCACGCGCACTTATACTCGAGCGCTCTACACGCCTCTATAGTGTTCCAACTACGTCAAGCATTAGACAACCTTGTCTATGCGACTAACCACTCGAGCGCAACTCGCCTACCTCAACTAGAGGTACCACTAGGCCCACGTGGCTGTACTCGCCAACTACCCAATCGATCTCCCAACAGTGATTTACTTTCACTATTCGATCTACCGGAACGACACCTGAAACTCTCGGAGTACTCGGTGTGCTCGCGTATCCTAACCCAACTCTCACAATATACTAATTATTGCCTCGAGAGTCGTCTCACTATTTCGCATTCACCACGAGTCTCATTTCTCGTGCAAGAATCCTTACTAGTCATCTGCTAGTACGACTTGGCTCTCTACCTGTTCTATCCATCGCCACACAGCCACAACGCACACATGACCGAATTTCTACCCTCACCCGTCCACTTGGTCCTTACTATACTAATGTGTAAATAGTAGTAACTGACCATGTGATGAATGCATGCAATGCAACAACTTGATATTATGCAAAAGCATATACTTGCTTAATTAACTCATACCTGCCATGACATTGTCAACAGTGGTAGGTTCCTCAACCTGGGTCGCATATCCATGGCCACTTGCCGCTCGCCGCGAACCCCCCGGTTGCTCGACCATCCCAACTCGCTCTCCAGATCGTGCCAAAGGTCGCACCTCCATAAGTTGTCTCGGAGAAGAGAAGGCCGTCGCCAGTGTCAGAGTCTGGCTCACGCCTTGCGGGCATTCATCCCGCATATGACCTGGTTGTCCATAGCGGATGCACCTTCCATCACGCAGCGCACATCGCCGCGCCTGGTGGGAACCACCACAAATCACACAACCTGGGGAGGATCGAGTAGAGGACGACTTCGAGTGGCGTCTGGAACTTGACTGCCCACCTGAACCGCTTGATAACGGCCTCACCCATTCCCGCTCCTACTTATGAGATTCGCGCTCCTCACGCACGAAAGCCTCGCCATGCTCTGCTCACAATGCTCGGTCCAATACTTCCGCGAAGGTGGTGAGCTTGAGAATCTGCACCCTCCTGTAGATACTTGGTCGAAGTCCACGCAAGAACCAATTGGCCATATCCTTGTCATCCCGTACCACATCCGGGACACAATTCACGATGCGGGAAAACTCTTGTTCGTATTCCCTCACAGAGGGGTCTCCTTGCCGCAGCTTCCTGAACCTATCCTGAAGCTTTCTCTTTTCAGTGTCGGGGAAATAAGTCGAAAACACCAATCCCCGAAACTCATCCCACGCCATAGGAGGGAGACTAGGCAATCGATTCCGTCGAATGCCTTTCCACCACACCTTTGCCGACAACTTCAAGCAGTGCACGGCTAGGGGCACTTTGTCCCGCTCCAATGTGTACAGCTCCTCGAAGAGCGTCTCCATAGAGTCAATCCACGTCCCCACGATCCACGGATCGACATTCTCTCCGTCAAAAGTAGGCGGATCAAACTGTTTGAAGGCCATGAGGGCCGCCAAAGCCCGCCCTTTTTCTGCCTCCATTTTCACAAAACTAGGGGCCACTGCCCCCGTTTCCATCGCCATTCTCGTCGGCAAAGCCATCGGCGCGGCCGCCACAGTCTGTCGTGCCAACAACTCGTGGAGCTCCTTGATCTGCTCCTCCTGTCGCATAGCAGCCTCCTGCTGCCGCTGCAGCACCTCGGCTTGTTGCCTCATCACTCCTACGAGTGTAGTCAACTGTTCGCGAAGCTCTAAGCCTCCGCTCGCATCAGTTTGCTCAGGGACACCACTTGTTCCTTCCCACGCCGATCTGGATGAAGATCGCCTACGCGGTGCCATCGTTTCCTGAAACACGACAACTCGATTAGTTCTCGACCATCTTGGGTCGAACACGAGACTACTAATACCGGCTCAAAAGCCAATCAGGCAAAAGTCACACAAGGGTGTCTATTCTCATCACTTGGTTTCATATTGTGTGCACCCAACATGAACACCCTCGGTTGAGAATAAACATTACCTTGAATCTACCTCTAATATCTGTTTTAGATGTTTCGACACAACCCAATCCGTCAACCTTTCGCCACGAATCACAAGTCCTCGTCTCTCACGAGCCTTATTCTCCTATGGTTTACTATCCTAGGGTCTCCTAGGTCTGCCTAGACCATTCCTATTTTCTACTTTATGCTCTGATACCATCTTATCTGTCACGCCCCGCGACCAACCGCCAATTTGGACCAGGTCGCGGCGCCGACGACAGACCGCCGAACGGACTAGGGATTCCCCTGTATCACGGGCAGAGTCTCCCCAGTACGTTCAAGGCGACGCAATCAATACAATACGAGTGGTTCCAAACAGGAACAGTATTCAATCAAAGATTGCATAAGGAAGTATCAAAAACATAAACTGCTAAGTTATTACACCATTCACTTAGATATCTTTTACATCATAATTTTTCTGTTTACATTTAACTTCCAAATTACAATCTAACTATTACATATCCATACAAGTTTGATATAAATTTGTTCTTGTCTTTAAACCTCCCAAGCTAGACCACCAACTCGGGTACTGCTATCTCGGTCTCTGAGGTAGGGCGCTATCTACGGAGCTACGTCCTTGCCTCGTGCCGCCGCGCCGCTCACGTGAGTACCTGTAAACACCCCAAAACAACGTGGGGTAAGAACTAACTCCATGGTTCCCAGTGGGTACGGCCAACCAAGGGAAAAGCTCGGTCGATATGCTAATGAGGCTCTGTAACAAGTTAGTCCAATAACATATAACAGATATATAGCAGATATTGAACTAAGATGTCCTGCCTCCCAAAATGCAATATGCAAACCCTGTACTTATGCGAGTAGATTTGCTTTAATTTTTTTATTCTTTACATTCAGTCATTCTCTATCTTTGACTATTCTTTTTTTCATTCTTTACTACCAGCAACTCTTTTCTACTTGCAATTCTCTTTTCTGTTCATAGCTATTCTTTATTTATAGCCTTTCTTTACTTTATTAGTTATACTTATTTATTAGCCGTTCTTATTCTTTGCCATAGCCATTGACAACTCATATCTAAGGTTACCTCTACCTTAGTCATCTATGCCACCCGACTCGATCTTGAGTCAATCATTCGCGGATAAGCCGCGCTCTGTCCAGCTCGAGGTGAAGGAACTCTCGCATGCACCTCAGCCTACAGACCCAGAACCACATCGCCCAACGGGTCGCCCAGCATACCCTGTGGTCAAGGATCCCCCGGTGGGAGAGGAACATGCCACATGCACCCGCAGCCGAGATCCCCGATAGGGAGAGGAACATGCCACATACACCCTAGCGCTCACTGTTCTTGCTCGATCACAAACCTCGAAGTTCTTCCTGTGGGAGAGGAACCTTGCCACATACACCCGCGGCCAAGAACTTCTGAGCTCATATGCTGCACTAGCAGCCGCTGCACTCGCAGCAAGGATTCCGGAATCCACTTTACATAACTCAAGGATTGGTCTTGTAACCCTATAGTGTCAACCTACTTAGGTCCATTGTCCTTTCCAACCTAGGTTTAATTGACTCTAGGTTTAACACTTTTATCACCTATCCTAGGTTTAATTTAACGCTAGGTTCATTAACTTAAACTCTCAACCTATGTTCTCTAACATGAGGTTCAATGTCTTTCTCATTAACCTATGTTCAATGACACTAGGTTTCATTGCCACTCATCATCCTAATTATTTATACCTAGGATTCTCAATTGACATGCCACTCGATGTTCTTACTTTACAATGTCAAATTCTTTACTCTACTTAGAGTTCATTAATCTTATTTCACATTCATATCTAGGCATATGTCTTATGCATTTATCATTAGCATCTCAATCATGCATTTATATATCATCTAGTTCATGCACATAGTTCATGTGTTTACTTAACATACATCTTATATTAGTATGCACTTTATCTAACATTCATTTCTACATGAATATGTCATCATCATGCAATTCATTCTATGCATTGTGCTTACCTGTACTCTTCTAGTTTACATGCATATATATAGTCTCACAATGCTCGTCATGCATTTACATAGCATTTTACACATACTACCAACATGCTTTAATTAGCATTAGCTATATGCATCCTATACATGTCCCATTTACATTTATATGCATCAACATAGATTTTTAACATTTCTTAGACATAAGGGCGACCTAGTCGCTTCGGTAAACACAACCCACCTTCACTTGCGTTCCGATTGCTTGTAGTCACTTGCAATTGGCCTCCCGCGGCAACCGTTGCCCGGTTTGGCCCAAACTCTTGCGCGACCTCCAAACGACCTCCAAATCGTGATCCGTCTTTTCCAGAGTTTATTTCTTGACTCCAAGGTGCTCCGGTTCCGTTCCCACGATTTTTAGGCTTTTACTTTACGTGATGCGGCCATCTGAACAAAACAATGTTATTTTGTAAATAACTTCGCGTACACTTGACGAATGGTCAAACCGACTTCGCCAACGTGTTTGTTAGATCCACAATTAGGTTTCCAAGTGGTCGAAATAGATCAAAACCCCTCATAAGCAAAACCCCTCTTTGGGATGCCCTAATGCGACATATGCTCAATACTTCGGATTTGATCTATAAAACAAGCAATAGAAAGCTTGTTTATCATCTAGGAGCTCATCTAGGAGCATTCGAACCATTTCTAGGGTATTTAGAACAAACCCTAGAAATCCACCATTAGAGCCTCATGAAGGAACCATGGATTTCATGCGTTTTTCGGCTACTATGAAGTTCTAAGGCTTGTAAGGAGATCAAAACCAAAGATCTAGGGTTTAAAACTCAAACCCTAACCCTAAACTCACAAGAAATCACTAAGGAGTTCAAGGCTTACCTCTCTAAGCTTGCTCTCTTGCACAAGGAGAAGATGGAGAGGAGGAGGGAGACCTTCTTCTCCTTCTTCTTCTCTTTCTTTTCCTCCCCTTTCTTCTTTCCTTTCTTCTCTTCTTCTCTTTTCTTTTCTCTTTGCTGCCCACGGTTGAGAGGGAGAGAGAGAGACACGAGAGAGGGAGAGAAGAGGGGTTTTGGGTTATTTGTTATGTTGCAATAATTGCAAATAAACCCTTCGTACAATTATAATTGCAGCAGACCTCACTGGGCTGTCAGTCCCTCCTTGTACCGGTACACGGGCTCTTGTACCGGTACAAGGCCGTGTGTGGAACAAATCCGAGAGCAGCTCCATCGGTTTCGACGGGTTTGTACCGGTACAAGAGGCCTTGTACCGGTACAGCAATTGGAGCCCTCAAACCGTGATGGCTGTACCGGTACAACCATCATGCTGTACCGGTACAGCAGCTCCAGAATGCTGCTCTTCAAATCGTTTCGGCTCTACTTCGCGCCGATCGATGCCAAAACCCTTCCAACTCTTTTAGAGCTTACTTTTAACCCTTCCAACAGTGTTGGAATGTTAATTGGGACTTGTCCATCCATCTTCTTCGCATACTTTAGTCGACTTGGCTAAAGTTCGATAATTTCTTCCGAGACCTCGGGGGTTACAATAGATATGCGAAAGCAGTAACAACATAGTAAGAAAGCTATGCTACTGTGCCCGAATCATATACAATGTATGCATGCTCAACGTGATAGGTAATCAACTAACATGCCATTATGTCGAAGAAGTAATGTTATTTACTTGTCTATTTGTTGATCAATTTTCTTGACTTATCCAATCCTTGGCCAACCCTGAGGTTCGCCCATGACTCACATGCATCTCATGATAAGGAAACTCAACTCGTTCACAAACTCGAGACCGTCTGCGGGACCCCATAAGGCTATCCCAGGGACCCCATTAGGCTATCCCTCATGTGACAAAACTCCGAAGCGCACACTTGTGAGAAGGGACCAACACAAGTTCTGAACAGACAGCGAATATGATCCAATCCTCTCAACTCGAGGATACCCTATCCAGTAGGGCTAACAATCACTCGGGAATCCACCTATCCCAAAGTCCATATGCAAGTGTTTAACTACACTAGGTTCTTGTTCAATGACTCATCTCTAGGGAATCCGCCTATCCCTAAGTTCACATGTCAAGTGTCATTTATACACTAAGTTACATGCCACTCGTTCTGTTGTCATTGTTATTTACATACCACTCGTTATATCTTTTGTCAACCATCGAGTCCATCTCTTATCTCAACATTATAGGATTTAATGTCTCGACCCAATCTTTATCTATCCACTATATCAAGCATTCAACTCACACTACGATATCTTCTAGGAAAGCATAAAGAAATGGAAATGCACATTTATCCTACAATACATATATGCAAGAGATGCAAGATTTAAAATGCACTAAGACATAAAGAGAAGCCCGGTTGCTTCGAGATGACACCACCCACCTTCTGGCGTTGTCACGACTCTAAGAACGAAGTTTGCCGATTTTACGACGTCGTCTCGGCCTCCTAGGCGGAAACGAAGCTCGGAAGGTCCTTTTTGCCCGTAACTTTCCACCCGCTCGACGAATCGTCGAACCGTCTTCGCCTACGCGTTTAAACACCTAGCAATTAGGTTTACACTTGATCAATTTAGATCAATACCCAACAAATCACAAAATCCCTATTTTGGAGCCCTAGGTTTGCAACTACGGCAAAACACTCCGATAAAACCCTAGGTTCATGCAATTAGGATACCACTAGCATCCTAGGGTTTAACTAGAACCAATTCTAGAGTATTTAAACTTAACCCTAGAAATCCACCATTAATAGGGTTTCGGAGCTTACCTCCAAAAGCTTCTCCAACAAGAGGAAGAAGATGAAGAAGACGATCCTCTTCTCCTTTGTCTTCTTCTCCTACTTCTCCTTTGTCTTCTTCTCCTACTTCTCCTTCTTCTTCCTTCTCCTTCCTTGAGAGAGAGAGAGAGAGAGAAAGAGCAAGAGCTTAGAGAGAAAGAGAGCTAGGTTTGTGTTTGGGGAAGAAAATAAGAAGAGAGAGAGAGAGCTCACTCTCATATAGCCCCAACTCATGCTACAATAGCATAAAAGCCCCTCAACTTTGCCTCTTTTCAACAGCCCAAAATGGGCAATTTCGTGGTACGGGGTTCGGACCCTGCAGCTAGGGTCCGGACCCCGAGAGTTGGAAAACTCCAAAAATTGCAATCCTCAAACCCAAATGGGTTTTCGCAGCTACGGGGTCCGGACCTTACCATTAGGGTCCGGACCCTGAGAGTCACCAAAGTGTGCAAACTGCATACTTGCAATTTCAACAGCCCAAGTGGGCTTTTTGTAACTACGGGGTCCGAACCCTGCAGCTAGGGTCCAGACCCCGAGAGTGGAAAACATGTAGAAATGCAGATTTGCAAACTCCAACTCTCTAAGGTCCTCCCTCAATGCACTTTTTGCATTTTCGCCACATTCGGACCTTCCGAAGCGCGGCCAATCGACAATAAGTCGATTCCAAACGAAGTTCAACTCTCGGATTTCGAGAATTCACTTCCTTACATCTAAATACCTCCGGAAAACACTTCTAATCATCCCCACGCCTCCAAAATTGCTCGGGGACAATGCACAACCAACTCAAGCTTCACTTTGATCAATTGGATCAAAATTAGGATCGCAACCCGGAGATTCGAAATGTCACATTAGCCGTTGATTTTGAGCCATTTCGATCACTAAGAAAATGATATCAAAAAATTATGAAATTTATTTTCTAGGTACTTCAAATACTCTATATCAAGTCTAACGGAGCTGATCGTCGATTCGAAAGTCCTAACGTCGAAAATCATTTGGAAGCGCGGAGGACTTCGTGCTTCCAGAAGCATACCAGCCTCACTCTCTCTCTCTCTCTCTCTCTCTCTCCTATTCCTCTCTCTCTCTCTTACCTTCTCTCTCTCTCTATATATAATTTATATGTATGTATATTATATACATATATGTAAATCATAATAATACAATATATATATACTTATAGTATACATATATACATAATATATATATACATATATAACATATATATCATACATTATAGACATATATACATAATATTATATATATATATATACATATATATAGAACATATTACATATATATATAATATATGTATATGATGTATATTATATATTGTACATTATGTTATATATGTATATATGTCTATATATATGTACATATTATATTATAATACATATATACATATATATACATACAATAATATATATATTAACATATACATATATATATATTATATACTATATATATATAAGTATGTATATATCATATATATATATATGTATATACGCATAATATTATATACATATATACATATATACTATATATTGTATATACATATATATATGTATATGTATATATGTATATATATATGTATATATATATATATATCATAGCATATATTATATATATATATTAATATAGTATAATACATATATATTATTATATATATATAACATACTATATATAGCATACAATACTATTATATATCAGTACTACATACTATATATATATATATATACATACTATAATATATATATATATCAAATAATATTATACTCACTACATATATATATATATATATGATACAATCTAGACTGGGAATACTAATTCGATAGCACCAAAATATTGTCAGTGCCATTAGGTTTTTAAATGCTGTAGATTGAGAAATATTTGATTAGGATGATTATGAGCCCCAACATGATGGGCTGAATTGGTTGTGAATAGTATAATTAAGACGGGTAAAAATAATCAAAGAGTTAGATTAAACCTCGATAGCACCAACTCTGGTGTCTCGATAGTTATCCAGCTCGGACTGCATTTCCTTCTCTCTCTCTAATATTTATATATATTAAGCTTTACTAGAATTATTCATTGATAGTAAATGATCCGTTTACTAACCATTTGTTTATTGATCGATAGAGCGTCCAAATCGGTACGATCGACACCGTTGACACATGATTTGCGGCCTAAACTATTGTGAAAATTAAATTTTGTACCTTTTTCATATTATCTATTATCCATTCAAAGTGGACATAAATGAATGACTCAAAATGAAATATCCTTCAAAAAGTGATCGATTCAATTTTATACTCATAATCTAAGAGTTTCGATCTTATTTTAAATAGTTTAAAAAATTTTCTAAATAATAATTTATAGTTTTTATTTGAACTCTCTTATACTGTTAAACAAGAAAACATATCGTAAAGCAATTAATATGCAAATTTTGTGACCCATGATCGTTAGTTTAGTAATGTCGAAAAAGCATAAAATTAAAAGCTATATATATATATATATATATATATATATATAATAATATATATATATATATATAATATATATATAATATATAGTTCGGGCTACTTATAATCTTACTGAGTATGATCGCCTTCATACTCATAAGCTTGTTTTCGAATGATAGAATTGTTGAATCGGACAATCCTACCGCTTAAACAATTATTTAAGGCATTTAAATTTTCTAAAATTAATTTTATGTTTTTTGATATTATTTTACTTCGATCAAAGATCTTAAAGTGATAATTTTTAAACGGCCGTGATTGTGTGAATAGTTGTTAGTTTTAACGTGTGATGAAAAGTATCGTGAATCGGTTGAATTCTGATAAAAGAAATTTATAGCACTAAAAAGTTTGCAAAATAAGTCTAGTCAGCTTCTGGGATTACTAGATTAAAATATATTATATATATATATACTATATATTATATATATACTATATATAGAGAAGGAAAGCGAGGAGAGCGAGCTCAGAAGAGAGGTCGGATGAGACGGGGTAGGTATGACAGAGAGAGGGACGACGAGTGTAGAGAAGTGAGAGAGGGCGCGGAGACCGAGAGGAAGCTCGAGGAGAGGAATACGAGAATGGGTGGAAGCGAGAGATGAGGTCCCAGATGACGAGACGGGATGATGAAATGACGGGGAAGGAGTGTCTAATGAGAGAGAGGGATCCCCCTTCGATGGAAGGCCACTGTGTATCGGCTAGGTACGAGAAAGATGAGTCGCGCTACTTACTATGGTGAGACCCCAGATAGTCCATATAAGATTATAATAGGTAAACTCTTAATTCCGGCTTAAGCATTTTGGCGTGGTGGCAAGGCCATAGAGGTTAGAGAGGTTTAAGCGTGCTTGGACGGAGTAGTCTTAGATGGGTGACCCCTGGGAAGTCGGGCGTAAGATGTATCAGAGACAATTACAGCCGGTAATGTGAGATGAGTCTCAGCTAGCCTAGGGTCTGGATGGGGGACAGAGCTAGCGAGACGAGTCTACATCGGCCTGGTACTTGTGAGTCTGAGCCTGACGAGGACGTCAGGGCTTAAAGGAGGGGAGATTGTGAGACCCCAGATAGTCCTATATATAAGATATAATAGGGCTAAACTCTTAATCCGGCTTAAGCATTTTGGGTGGTGGCAAGGCCCAAGAGGTTAAGAGATTAAGCGTGCTAGGACGGGAGTAGTCCTAGGATGGGTGACCCCCTGGGAAGTCGGGGCGTCACAACTATTGATAGTACAAAGCCCTTGGTACTATTGAGTTTTCTACCGTTAGATCTACCCTTTGATCATTTCCATTCGTTAGATTATACTATTAAACCAACCACCCACTCAACCCTAGGGGACCACTATCATCCTAATTGCACATCCTTTTATCCAACTGCTGAAAACTCAACAGTACCAAGGGCTTGGTACTATTGATAGTATAGTAGCATAATTCTATATATATATATTAAGAGAGAGAGAGAGAGAGAGAGAGAGAGAGAGAGAGAAAGAGAGAGCTAGGCTAGTATACTATCGGCCTCTGTGCTACCAAGTTGTTTTCAATTATGCGGCTTTCAAATCGACGATCGGCTCCGTTAGACTTGATCTACACTATTGAAAGTATTTGGAAGCTAAATTTCATAATTTTTCGGCATCATTTACCTATCGAACAATTAGTCTAAAAATGAACGGCTGAAAATAAAAATCTCCTAAAAAATGATGATAAAAGACTTGAATTTAAGATCAGAGGTACTAATCTTACTATAAATAGTGAAAAAAAAAATTTATAAAAAATTCATCAGATTTGGAATGTTTTATACCGTTAAATTCACAAACGCATCAAATCTACCATTAAAATTGTCAATTTTGAGACCTTTTGATCACTAGATAAATGATGTCGAAAAATTATGAAATTTAGTTTCCAAATACTTTTAATAATGGAGATCAAGTCAAACTGAGCCGATCGTCGATTTGGAAGCTGCATCATTAAAAACAACTTGGCAGTACGGAGTCCTCCGTGCTACCGATAGTATACCAGTCTAGCTCTCTCTTTCTTTATATATATATATATATAGAGAGAGAGAGAGAGAGAGAGAGAGAGAGAGTCCGCTACTATATACATAATTGAAAGACAAATTTATTTAACTATTAAACATTCTCTGTAACTTTAACTTTAGTTATAAATTTTATTTATAGAATAGTTATCAAAGCTATTTTTAAATTTGAATTTGAAACAAATTCTCTAATTTTAACTTTTAGTTAAGATATTTATTTATAAAATAGTTATAAAAACTATTAAGTTTAATTGAATTTTTAAATAAGGTTATTAGAATAATTTAACTCTATAAATATTGAAAGCTGCAAAATTATTAATAAAAAAGTTATTTTTTATAATCTACCTAAGATTACTTTATTATTTTTTAAAAATTTCTTTAGACTAAGATTACTTTTATAATCTACCTAAGATTACTTTATTATTGTTTTCAATGATGCGGCGTTCAAATCGATAATCGGCTCCATTAGACTTGATCTACACTATTAAAAGTATTTGAAAACTAAATTTCATAATTTTTGACATCATTTCGCTAGTGATCAAAAGGTCTCAAAATTGACAATTTTAATGGTAGATGTGATACGTTTGTGAATTTAACGGTGTAAAATAATTCAAATCTGATGAAATTTTTATAGAATTTTTTTTTTACTATTTAGAGTAAGATCGGTACCTCTGATCTTAAATTCAAGTCTTTTATCATCATTTTTTAGAAAATTTTTATTTTCTACCGTTCATTTTTAGACTACTCGTTTGATAAGTAAATGATGTCAAAAAATTATAAAATTTAGCTTCTAAATACTTTCAATAGTGTAGATCAAGTCTAACGGGGCCAATCGTCGATTTAAAAGCCGCATCATTGAAAACAACTTGGTAGCACGGAGGGCTCCGTACTACCGATAATATACCAGCCTAGCTCTCTCTCTCTCTCTCTATATATATATATATATATATTACTTAGCTGAAATATTTCCTATAAGCTCGGGGCTCTGCACTAGTGTCTAATTAATTCTAAATTAGTTGAATAGTTNCTATATATATATATATATATATTACTTAGCTGAAATATTTCCTATAAGCTCGGGGCTCTGCACTAGTGTCTAATTAATTCTAAATTAGTTGAATAGTTTCTAATCATATGGTGGACATATATAATGAGGGCCTTTGATTACAAGTATACCAACTCACATATAGCTGAAATATTTCCTATCTGCCGTGAAGCTCGGGGCTCTGCACTAGCGTCTAATTAATTCTAAATTAGTTGAATAGTTTCTAATCATATGGTGGACATATATAATGAGGGCCCTTGATTACAAGTACCAACTCACATGCATCATAAATGGAGGGCGAAATCCAAACTGACTGCCGAATCCAAAAACATGTTGTTTTCATAACTGGCTAATCTAAACTATACATAGGATAAATTCCACTTATAATTTGTGTAACTTTTAGCCTAGCCTTATTTAGTCCTCAAGCCTCTTACGGTGCGCTTGGTTAGAATTATCCTGGCAGAATTACAAACAATCCTACAAGAATTACTGCGTTTGGTTCATTCAATATGTAATTTGTTCGGTATTGCAGCATTACAAAAAATGTAAGATTACATTGAAAATATCACCAGGAGGAGGAGTAACTTGGATTACTGAAGGTGGCAAATCTTGCATATTATATAAAATTACAAGTTTACCCCTTCAACCCCCGAAACCCTTTCAATACATCATTTTAAAAATTTTAATTTAAAATTTTTAATTGTCAAATTTGAAATTTGAAATTTGAAATTTTAATTTTTTATTTTTAAATTTTGAATTTTAATTTTTTTTTGCCATCAAGTGGCGTGGTTATTAGTTCAAGATGTGGTGTTTTGTGGTTTCTGCAGATGTGTCTGCAAATCTATTTTTCCTATTTATGCCGAACTCCTTTAGATTTGGATTCGGCTCCTCAGTTTGACACTTTTGGTTTAGCTCTGGTTGTCCTGAGCCTTTAACCCTTGGTCAACCAGCCGATTTTTCTCGTTACTTCAAAGTGTTTTATGAGAAGGATTTCCGCCTTCACGTCATCTGATCCGCGTTTGGGGAACGCACTACCGGTCCCTCTTGGGTCCTGACTCGATTTGAGGCCATTCATGATCAGTTAGCCTTTTCTCGAGCTAGTGAGTATGCCGACGTGTGGTTTTCTATTTTGGCCGCTAGAGATTTACATGTCGGCTTAAAGAACCGTTCTAAGTTGACGCCAAGCACAAAAGTGAATTCCCCTCACTATGTGGCGAGTCAATTTGGTTTGGTTCAAGGACTTCCGGCTCCATCCAAGTTCTTTACAGCCAACACTGCTCGCGGCCATCCTCCTACGAAGAGTAATGCTGAAGCTGATCGCATTTCAGCACTGGAAAATTGTCTTCAACGATTTTTCAAACTGGTGAGCTTTCGGCCCAATCATGCAGGAGTGCTAGACTTCCGTTTTACTCGGAGTTGGAGCGCTTTTTGTGAGCAACATTTTTATAACATTATGACCCCTGTTTTTGCCAAGATTTTCCATATAGAAGATACATTATCTTTTGATTAGTCTAATTCTTTTTCTTCTTCCTTTTCTTCTTTTTTTTTAACTCTCTGCATTTAATCCTGGTATTTCAGGCAATGAACCTTTACCCATTCCTCCAGCAGATGTATCAAACAAAGACCCTATGAGTTCGCCTCGCCCATCTATGGTAAGCTTTACTTTTATTACACTTTCTTTTTCTATGTAACTATGTCATCTGATATATGTTGTTTCAGCCGATTCCTATTTCAACCTTATCGGCCCCACAATCCGACAAACGGCCGATGAACTCTGAACAATCGACTTAGCCGCCGCCGCAAAAGCGGCGTAAAACAGTTGCCATCAGAATCCGTTCTGCTCCTCCACCTCAACCACCAACACCTGCCGAAGAATCTCCGACAAAAGTACTATGTGTTGATGTCCCAGTCGAAGGGGAGAAGTCGACTTCCTCTATTCCCATCGACCCAATTTCTACTGAGGTAACTTCTCAGCCTATTCAAATTGATTCTTCTTCTTCTCATTCCTCAGCCGGGTCATCTCCACTATCTTCTGTCAAACAGATCTCGTCGCAAAAGGCTTCTCACGCCCGTTTTACTTCATCCTTGGGGCAAGAGATGTTTGATATTGGACGATAGGCCCGTCGTAAGGCTCGTTTGGATAAAAAGCGGGAAGCAAAGCGAAAGCGAGTAGAAGTTGCGACAGGTGAGCAGGAAAAGAAAAAAGAAAAGACGAAGAAGATGTCTGCCTCAAAGGAAGCAGAGGATGAAAGAGGAGACAGAAAGGAGAGTGAAAAAACAGAGACCCCAGGAAAAAGAGATGAGGGACAAAAAGGAAAAGAAAAAGAAAGGCAACAAAGAGAAAAAGATGGTAGAGAAGCAAAAATAAGTACAGTTCCTTCTACAGATCCTTCAGCCGAAGCCTCAGCATCGGTTCCTTTACCGATGTCTAAAACAGAGGATCCATTGACTGTTTCTCTCCAAAGTTTACTGGCTTCGAGTCCTAACTCAAATGAAGAAGGAGACCTTTCTGCCATTATATCGGCTGATACTCAACAAAAATTGGATGAGTGTTTAAAGTTATACAGTTATGGTCTCCCTTCTTTGGCTCGAAACACAGAGCAATTTGACCGGCTTGAAGCACTTATGCTCGACTTAGCAAATCAGCCGAATCTTCCTTCCGCAGGTAAATGTTTTGCGGAAACTCTATTATCTCAACTCCCTTCTTTTTTGGCTCGGCAACAAACTCTTTCTACTGAGTTCCTAACATTGGACCACCACTTCAACCGGGTTAATCATTTTAAGACGACCATTCCCGGGGTGGCTACTCCAATTTCTGACCTGGCCCAAGAAGACCTCACTCTTGGAGACCAGGAATCAGCCCTTCGGTAGCGTCTCTCCAATCTTAAAGAAAAACTTGCTGCAGCCGAATTGGCTCTATCTCAAGCATCCGAGCGACGCGCCTTTGTACAAACCCAGCTGAAAGCCAAAAAAGATGAAGGGGCGAAGCTTCGCGATCAACTCTCCTAGCTCTACAAACTACATCCCTTGATGAAGCACCAGAAACGAGCAGCCGATGTCGCACAAGCACATTTAGAAGCCGAATGGAATCAACTCAGAAACTTATTATCTTGAATCCATTTTCATTACTCTAATTCGACTATCGGCTGTAATATATTTTACTGCTTTTGGCTATGATTTTATTCATTCTCCTACATTGATGGGTAATACTTTTTTTAATATTTTTCGTTAATCGGTCTATCATACTCTGGCCCATCTATATTTCTTAAGTAATATGCATTATCTCTTGTGATTTTGCTAACTTGGAATGGTCCTTCCCAATTTGGGGACCATTTTCCATATACTCGGTCACTTCGACCGATTGGAAATATTAACCAAATCCCCAACAGAAAAGGACTTAACTTTAACTCTTTTATTATACGCACTTCGTACTCGCCTCTGATAAGCTTGTAAATGATTGAGTGCTAGCAGCCGAGTCTCATTCGTTTCTTCTAATCTTTCAGTCATCAAAGTATTATATTCACTTACCGTCAATTCCTTTTGTTTTTCAACTCGTGAGAAAGGAATTATTATTTCGGCTGGAACTACGGCCACATGGCCGTAAACTAACTGAAACGGTGTCGTTCCTGTCGCCGTTTTCACTATAGTTCGACATACACATAATATTTCGAAAAGCTTCTCGTTCCATTTCCTCAGATGTCTTCCAACATGTCACTTCATAAGATTGATGATCACCTTATTCACCGCTTCGGCTTGCCCATTGGCTTGGGCATAATAAGGTGATGAATGAAGCTGTTTGATTTTCCTTGACTCAGCAAACCGAGTGAACTGTTCTCCAGTAAACATTGTTCCATGATCGGTTGTAATCATTTCGGGAATCCCAAATCGATGTATTGTAAAATCTTCCACGAAATCTATAATCTCCTTCTGATTGACCAGCCTAGTAGGTTTAACTTCTACCCATTTAGTAAAGTAATCAACGGCCACTATCAGAAACTTATGACCAGCCGAAGAATTCGGCTGAATTTCTCCAATTAGATCCATAGCCCAACCTCGGAAGGGCCAAGGTTTAATTATTGTATACATCTCGGAAGTAGGGACCCTTTACAGAACCATGGAACTGACACACTTGACATTTTTTGGCATATTTTATGCAATCCTGATGCATAGTCGGCCAATAATATCCCAAGTGTCGAATTGTCCATTTTAATCTTTTTCCTTCTAAATGGGCTCCGCACAAGTCTTCATGGGTTTCACCCATAATCAACAAGACTTCTTCGGGTCCTAAATATTTTAACAATATTTCTTCGGTTGTTCTCTTATAGAGCTGTCCATTTAATAAACAATAGCCGAGTGCCCTCTTTAGATTATGATATTCAACTCGTTTATTAGAGTCTTCCAAATATTCGATTAAAGACTTTCTCCAATCTTCCTGAACTTCAACAGGAGTAATCATCGCCGGTTCTCGTATATGAACCGATGCTAATTGTCACGCCCCGAGACCCACCTATTTGGTCGAATTCGAGCACACCGACAGATCACCGAACGGACAGAGTCTCCCATGTACGTCCTAGACGTCACAATCCATACAAACGCGAGGTTCCAACCAGAAACAATAATCAAGCAAGAATTGCATAAGGAAGTATCAAAAACATAAATGCAACTATGTTATTACAAGCATTCATCCCAGGTTTTACACATTACAATTTCATTTATATTTGACTTCCAAATACAATCAATATTATTACAACATTATTTTCTTCTTTTCTACAACCCCTAACTAGGCCGACTTAGGGTAATACTATCTCTAGTCAGAATGGTAGGGCGCTATCTACGGAGCTACGCCCTTTCCTCGCGCCGCCGTGCCGCTCGCGTGTGAACTTGTAATCCCCAAAACAACGTGGGGTGAGAACTACTGTCCATAGTTCCCAGTGGGTAAGGCCACCCAAGGGAAGAGCTCGACCCACCAGGTCCGAATGAGGCACTGCAACATGTTAGTCCAACAAATATCCACAGATATATATACAAGTATTACAATACATGTTATGCCTCTCAACATGCAACAATGCAAATCATGCAATAATGCAAATCATGCAATAAGCTAAGTAGATCGACCAATTCTACTTTCAATCCTACTATTCATAGCTCATCCAATTGACTTCTAAGTCTTCCTCTATCTTAGATTTATTTCAATTATAACTATGCTCATAAGGTTTCATCTACCTTTACCAAGCTATCCACCCGACTCAATCTTTACTCAATCAACCGCGGAGTACTGCGTAAAGCCAGGCTCGAGGTGAAGGACGTCTCACATGCACCTCAGCCTTAAATCCACTCAACTGGGATACCGAATCCTCTCTACTGGGATTCAACTATAGCTCATATGCTTGTCACCCAATCTCACTGGCTAACCCGAAGGTTCGCCCTGACTCACATCTCAAATCCCATAGGCGAGAAGCTAACCTGCATTTACCCCACCTGAGACCGCCTGCGGGACAACTACTTCCGCCCCTCATGTGACAACTCCAAAATGCACTACTTGGGTGGAGCGACCACTACCAAGCTCAAAATAGACTTTGTGAGTATGATCCAATCCTCGCCCACTAAGGATACCCTACCAACTAGGGTTTACAATCACTCGGGAACTCAACTATCCCTATGTTCAAATGCCATAGTGTTCAACTACACTAGATTCAAATGCCACTCGTTTACATCATTATATTGTAAGTGTCTCAACCACATTGATTTACATGCCACTCGTTATGTCGCTACACTTGCATCAAGTTCATCTCTTGATCCGGCACTATAGGATTTCCGATGTCAAGACTCAATTCCCTACATATCCACTATATCATGTGTCCATCTCACAATATGATATCAACTAGAAAAGCATAAGGAATGGAAATGCTACAACTACAATCCTACAATGCATATATATGTATCATCTAGCATAATCCAAAATATGCCAACATGCATATTCCATCTCATGCATTCATATAGCCTCTATGTCATGCATTCATCTAGCATCTTATGGTAGGTAACAACATCAAACATAATATGATTCCTACATTCACATTATCATGTACAACCTACCAAATATACATACATGCATCAATAGTAACCATGTATCATCTATGGTAGTTCAATCATAGCATTCATCATCTCATGCATTTATATGTTTTACAACTAACCACCAACTAACCACCATATATGCATCAATGATAATTAACACTTCACTTCGACATGGAAGTGAGCTAGTATCTTCGATGAGCACAACCCACCTCGCAACGCTCTCTGATTGCTTATAGTCACTTGCAATCGGCCCCCCGCGGCACATGTGGTCCAGTTCGACCAGAACTTGCAATCGGCAACAGAACATAAATCCGTGACCTAGGGTCTTCAAAGGCTCCTCTCTAACCTTCAATTAGAGAGCTAAAGGGTTAAATGAGATCAAAACCCTCCAAATCCCAAAACCCTCATCTCGAACCCTAGCATGAAAATAACCTCCAAATAATCTGAAATTAAATGGAGCAACATGCTAGAAATACTTTAGAGACCATTAGAACACTAAGTATCAAGGATTAAACCAAATCCGAAACACTTACCGAAATGCGAACGCCGAGACAGAAGCACGCCGCTCAACCGGGCGCACGAAAACCCGATCCGACGCTCCGCATGCGTTCCCAAGCCCGTTCTCCACCAAGCCTCCGAATTTGGGATAAAGTGATAAAGAGATTAGGGAGATATCTAGAGAGAGAAAGGGAGGGTTTCTCTCTTCCTCTCCATACGTGTGTGTGTGTGTGGAGTGTGTTGGCTGTGGGAGGAAGAAGAAAGGGTCAAAACCCCTTTTTATAGTCAACCTCCAACATTAACATAATTTCAGTTCAGAAGTTCAGAATCTGTTCCTCTTCGCCGAAGCCTTCTGAATGTCCGTTTTCTCTCAAATTTGATGGTCAGGTTTGGTTTAAGCTAATAAAAAGAAAATATCTTAATTTTTCAGTTTCGACCATTTTTTGTCACCGAAAGCTCTACCGATCCAAAATCTCTAGCAGATAGCAGTCAGATTTTATTTTTCACTTTTCGGGTGTCGGAATGACATGAAACTTTAAATCTAGCCTCATAAAATAATCCCGACATATTCCTAGATTTTCATAATTTTCTAACACTGTGAATTTTCTGCTAAAATATCAACCCCGTTCTTTACAAAAAATTCTAAGTTTTCTGTTTCCGTTCCGATTTCAGCACAAATCGCTCTAACTTATATTTTACTTCTTTAAGTCCAATAAATATAGTATCTTACACTATTTTTATTTACATTTACTTTTATATTAAGAATCCAATACATTACTATAAGTCTCGGGACCCAGCGGAAGCCTACCCGGTGCGTGTCCAGACCCGCCATATGGCTACAATATATAAGGCGTCTACAACAAGTGATAAATAAAGCAACAATGAACCACGTCTAGAGATATCATAGCATGATTTTAACTAGATTCTAAAAGCAAGTGGATAGATAAAAGAACTAATCAACTAACATAAGCTATAAAGTAGTACAACATATGATCCAAGTACAAGCGCTAAATATACAAAAATGGTGGCCTCTACATATATATGTACAACACTCTCATCCTCTCCAAAATAAAACGAAAGAGAGGTAAGCCACCTAAAGCGGACCCTCGCTATCTAGCCCAAAGCGACACCCTTGCCGCAGTCCCGACCCTCTTCCGGCGTGGAAGGCTCTGAAATAAAACAACAAAACAGAGGGCGTGAGAACTATTAATCAATAGTTCCCAGTGGGCAAACCGCTGACTTTAGCGAAATACTCCACTAGGCTAAAGAAACAAAAGAACTATAATAAACAACAAGTATTGAAAAACAATAATTAACCTGGCTAAGTTACTATGCCTCATGTTTAGCAGGATATAAAGCATGAAAAGTTATTATGCTATCATAAACATGTATATCCAAGGAGTAATATTAGTATGCTCTAAACATGACCAACATAAATATAAATATGCACCAAGCATGGTTCTCAAGTACACCACTATGTTCAACAAGTGTAATAATATGCCCAACCAACACCTACTATCAAGTAGTAATTGACACTTAGTTATTTATATGTCATTTACCATTTCCAATCTAGGACCTACACAAGTATAGTCCGATTTGTGCCGCCTAATAGTCCTAGGTAGTTCAGCATTACTCTAGGAATGTGACTGTCCCACGGTGACCCAGTAGGCCCTCAATCCCGCACGGGCGAGCATAGGTCGCGTAGGCCAACTCCGGAGTGCCGGCTTGTGGGGAGCGACCCTCACAAGCATGTGCGAATGAGCACAAATGGCAAGCAAGCGTAATCATCATCTCAAGTATTCGGTCATCATGTCTCAACATGAGTACTATGCACCTATTTCTCTACTACATAGAGACGAAATCTCATGATACATAACATATACATTTTAATCATTCTAAAATTCATTTATGCTCTATCTAGCATGAATATGCATGAATTTTTATTTTACAACAAAGAAAAATAGCATAGGGGGAGTTCACCCATTTCGGTGAGGTCAAACCCACCAAGAGCTCCTTGTAACCCTTTCGTTTGCGCGAACGAAGGTGCCCACAAGTCTCCTAGCTCCTTAAAGAAAATTCTAAGAGGGTTAAACGAAACAAACGAACACCCAAAGTGTTCATCTTTAACCAACCCAAGAAAATGGCAAAAACTCACTTAAATGTAGGAAAAATCCTCTCAAATCCCTAATGGAAGCTAGAGCCCTTCTAATCTAACCTAAATGAAGGTTCTAAACTAATCAATTGAGTTTTAAAAGCTATAAATTAAAAATCTCCAAATAAACCCTAGTTTTCTCATTTCTAGGGTTTCTACACAAAACCTCCAAAAACATGAATCAAAAGAGAGAAACATGTTACTAACCTCTTTAGAAGCTTCAATCAAGGAATGAGTTAGGGTTGAAGATCTCTCCTCCAACAAGCTCCAATCCAAGCTCTAAGACTTCTCTCACAGTAGAAATAGCACCAAGAAGCAAAAAGAGGTGATTAATCATCAAAAATCCCAACAAAAATGAGAGGGAATAAAAGAAAGGAAGAGGAGAGCTCCCTTACCTTGTTCTCCTGGGTTTCCAATCTCAGGAAACCAGCAAGGGGCGTGGGGGGCTTTATTGTGTTGCTACAATAGCAAAAACACCCCTCAAAAACTGCAGTCTGCGAGCTGCACTGCGTACCGGTACGCGGAAAAGAGTACCGGTACCGGCAAGCACTACGCGCAAACCCGAGCCTCGGGTTGGCGAACAATTGAACTGGGTACCGATACTAGCTCGATACAGTACCAGTACCACCTCCATACTGGTACGGGCCCGATGCAGTACCGGTACTCTGCTCTGCAGAGGCAAAACCCGAGAGCAGCCCAATTTTCTCATTTTCGGGACTTTGGCGCTAAGTTTTTACCCTCGCTCCTCGGGATGCGAGTCATAGGCCGGAACACTATCTACGACCCTCTAGAATATCTGAAAAAATTCATAACACAGATCAAACACTCGAACCTTGCAATTTGCTAAAGTTCAGTGTGTTACAATTACATTCCACCCCACTTAAAAAATGTTTCGTCCTCGAAACTTTAATCACACCTCAACTCGACCTATCAAGCCATTGAGGACATTAACATACTTTCCCCCTAGGGAACACACTCCGATTTGATCACCGACATTGCTCAGAAGCAATATCACTGGTGCATCGCCCAATCGCGAGTGCTTCAGTCACAGCCGGATCTTTGCTCTACTACGGTATGGCACACTCGACACATCCCAATTTCCAATTTACTTGAGAGCACTATCTCCAAACCTCACGTGGCTTACCACTATCCAAGTGTCTCCTAGAGACCACTTTACTTTCCCTTTTAATTGCCACGGCCAATATCAAACTGCTCTCGCAACGAGCTCACACAAACGCTCCGTTCGTGAATCCAAGCCAAACTCCTCGACAGAGTTATCAACCAAACCGCTTATCTCAGTTTCCACAGGTAAACCGATGGTCACCAATCCTACGTATGCCTGTAGCCTAAACCTGTCTCAACTACATACAGCGTCTCTCGCTCGGAAGCGTAAACCCAATCATCACTGGGCGAAATTCTCACTTGGGAATTCGTACACACTCCAACCAGGAGCAACCATAACCCCAAACCACGTCATATCCTCGGGTTAGGTCACTACACACTCGGTGTATCATCGATCACACGATCCAACACATGGCATTCCACGCTCCCGGGTCTAAGCTTGGACTACCACCCTGACCAAAACTCTGCCCTACCCGTAGGTACCGGGCCGCTGTTCTACACAGCTGACTGCGCCTGCCCATATGGCCCCAAGCTCCGTAGTCCACAAATGGTCCAGGCACGGATCGTCCTCAAGCAACATCCGTCGTCGTCATCCTACCCGACAAGCTTTATCGAGTCATACATACCACTATCAGCTCCTAAGCACATAGTGCGAGCCACCAACCCTACGAGCGATCCATAGCCCGCTTCACACTTAGCAATGCTGAAGTGCTACTGCCAACTCACTCTCTCGGCTGATCCATACCCGCACTCTACGAGTATCCGCACTCGAGCGTCATACGCTTCTACAGCGTTCCACACTAAGAACAGCATTAGGCAACTTTGCCTAAGCACACCGGCTCCACGAGCACAACTCGCCCACCTCAATTGGAGGTACTACTAGGCCCACATACTCGTACTCGGTAACTAACCAACTACTCTCTCAACAGTGATTCTACTTTCCCTGTTCGATCTATCGGAGCGACATCCGTAATTTTCGGACTCTCAAGAGATCCTCAAGTACCATGGCTCAACACTCGCAATCAACTACTCACATTGCTTCGAGAGTCAGTCTGCCATTTTCCATTTCTACCACGAGTCACATCATCTTTCATCCATAGACCATCACCAGTAATTTGCTAGTGCCATCAGGCTCTCTACTTGCTCCAGCAGGCACTACACTCTCACCGCATAAGCATGCCCGGGTATCTACACTTACCCATCCACTCGGTCTCTACTATACTAATGTATAAATAGTAGAACTGACCATATGACACATGCATGCAATGCACCAACTTTATATCCTGCAGAAGCATATGTTTGCTTCATTTAACTCATACCTGCCATGGCATCGTCGGTAGCAGCAGGTTCCACAACCCGAGTCGCGCATCCATGGCCACTTGGCACCCGCCGCGAACCCTCCGGTTGCATCGCCCCTAATGCTCGCTCTGTCGACCATACCGCAGGTGGCACACCTGCAGGCTGTCCCAGAGAGAAAAAGGTCATCACCAGTGTCAAGGCCCGGCTACTGCCTTGCAGACACTCGTCTCGCACATGGCCCGGTCGCCCACACCTGTAGCACTTGCTCTCTCATTGATCACACTGTTGTGGGCAACGAAAGCCCCCACAAATAACGCATCTTGCCGAGGACCGAGTGCGATAGGTCCCCGGGGCTCGGGATCGCGAGCGCGAATACATCCAAGTTTGTTAAGAACTTGACTGACCAGCGGATCCACTCATTGGCCGTCCCTTTTCCTTTTTCCTTACAACAAGACTCGCGCTCCACCCGCACAATTGTACGGCCTTGTTCTATCCACAAGGCCCAATCTTCAAATCTCCTCCAATCTCCACCAATCCCACTAGGGAAGAGTTCCTAGAGAGAAAGATGGAGAAACATGGAGTTGAATGGGTACTCTCTGCTGTGAACAAGAAAGGAGGAGGCGTGGGGTTTATATAAGCCCCACAATAACCAAACCCGAGAGCATGCCTCTCGGCTTGCTTGCCTGGTACCGGTACCACTCCTCTTCAGTACCGGTACGCAGCGCCTAGGTTGCAGTTCTGGCAGTGCTTAGCTCCATTTCACGCCAAGCAATGCTAAAACTCATTAATCCCATTCAGTATTCACCTCTAACCCTTCCAACATTGTTGGAATATCGTATGGACTTCGTCCAACCATCCCTTTCGTCACACTTTGGTCATTTTGACCAAAAGTGATTTAACGCAACGAGGATTCCGTTAATTTCTCGAAGGCCATAAGGGCCGCCAAAGCTCGCGAAGTTCCAAGTCTTCGCTCGCCTCAAATTGCCTAGGGACACAACTTGGCCCATCCCGTGCTGATATAGACGAAGATCGCCTACGCGGTGCCATCATTTCTCGAAACACGACACTCGATCGATCCTCGAAGATGAGACAATTAACACCGACTCAAATCGGGCTGAAGTCACGCAAAGGCGTCTATTCTCATCACTCGGTTTCATGTTGTACGCGTCCAACATGAACACCTTCGGTTGAGAATAAACCTCACCTTGAGTCTACCTCTAATATCCGTTTTAGAGGTTTACAACACAACCCAATCCATTAACCTTTCGCCGCAAGTCACAAGTCCTCGTCTCTCACGAGACTTAACCTCTATGGTTTACTATCCTAGGGTCTCCTAGGTCCAACTAAACTATTTCTATTATTCTCTTTATGCTCCAATACCACTTTATCTGTCACGCCCCGAGACCCGCCTATTTGGTCGGATTCGGGCACGCCGACAGACCGCCGAACGGACAGTCTCCTCTCTACGTCCTAGGCGTCACAATCCATACAAACGCGAGGTTCCAACCAGGAAAAATAATCAAGTAAGGATTGCATAATGAAGTATCAAAAACATAAATGCAACTATGCTATTACAAGCATTCATCCCAGGTTTTACACATTACAATTTCATTTATATTTGACTTCCAAATACAATCAATATTATTACAATATTATTTTCTTCTTTTCTACAACCCGTATTTAGGCCGACTTGGGGTAATATTATCTCTGGTCAGAATGGTAGGGCGCTATCTACGTAGCAATGCCCTTTCCTCGCACCGCCGCGCCGCTCGCGTATGAACCTGTAATCCCCAAAACAACGTGGGGTGAGAACTATTGTCCATTGTTCCCAATGGGTAAGGCCACCCAAGGGAAGAGCTCGACCCACCAGGTCCGAAGGAGGCACTGCAATATGTTAGTCCAACAAATATCCACAAATATATATTTTTCATCAAATATTTTATGCAACTAACATTTATCATGTTCATGCCTCACAACATGCAACAATACAAATCATACAACTCAACATGCATCAATGTAAGTCGTGCAACTCAACGTGCAACAATATAAGTAGATCAACTGCTTCTACTTTCTGTCTCGCTATCTATTGCTCATCGAAATGACATCTAAGTTTTCCTCTATCTNTATATATATAACAAGTATTACAATATAAGTTATGCCTCTCAACATGCAACAATGCAAATCATGCAATAATGCAAATCATGCAATAAGCTAAGTAGATCGACCAATTCTATTTTCAATCCTACTATTAATAGCTCATCCAATTGACTTCTAAGTTTTTCTCTATCTTAGATTCATTTCAATTATAACTCTGCTCATAAGATTTCATCTACCTTTACCAAGCTATCCACCCGACTCAATCTTGAGTCAATCAACTGCGGAGTACCGCGTAAAGCCAGGCTCGAGGTGAAGAACGTCTCACATGCACCTCAGCCTTAAATCCACTCAACTGGGATACCGAATCCTCTCTACTGGGATTCAACTATAGCTCATATGCTTGTCACCCAATCTCACTGGCTAACCTGAAGGTTCGCCCCGACTCACATCTCAATTCCCATAGGTGAGAAACTACACCGCATTTACCCTACCTGAGACCGCCTGTGGGACAACTACATCTGCCCCTCATGTGACAACTCCGAAATGCACTACTTGGGTGGAGCGACCACTACCAAGCTCAAAACAGACTATGTGAGTATGATCCAATCCTCACCCACTAAGAATACCCTACCAACTAAGGTTTACAATCACTCAGGAACTCAACTATCCCTATGTTCAAATGCCATATTGTTCAACTACACTAGATTCAAATGCCACTCATTTACATCATTATGTTGTAAGTGTCTCAACCACATTGATTTACATGCCACTCGTTTTGTCGCTACACTTGCATCAAGTTCATCTCTTGATCCGGCACTATAGGATTTTCGATGTCAAGACTCAATTCCTTACATATCCACTATATCATGTGTCCATCTCACAATATGATATCAACTAGAAAAGCATAAGGAATCGAAATGCTACAACTACAATCCTACAATGCATATATATATGTCATCTAGCATAATCCTAAATATGCCAACATGCATATTCCATCTCATGCATTCATATAGCCTCTATGTCATGCATTCATCTAGTATCTCATGGTAAGTAACAACATCAAACATAATATGATTTCTACATTCACATTATTATGTACAACCTACCAAATATACATACATGCATCAATAGTAACCATGCATCATCTATGGTAGTTCAATCGTAGCATTCATCTCATGCATTTATAGTTTTACAACTAACCACCAACTAACCACCATATATGCATCGATGATAATTAACACTTCACTTCGACATGGAAGTGAGCTAGTATTTTCGGTGAGCACAACCCACCTCGCAACGCTCTCTGATTGCTTATAGTCACTTGCAATCGGCCTCCCGCGGCACACGTGGTCCGGTTCGACCGAACTTGCAATCGGCAACCGAACATCAATCCGTGACCTAGGGTCTTCAAAGGCTCCTCTCTAACCTTCAATTAGAGAGCTAAAGGGTTAAATGAGATCAAAACCCTCCAAATCCCAAAACCCTCATCTCTAACCCTAGCATGAAAATAACCTCCAAATAATCCGAAATTAAATGAAGCAACATGCTAGAAATACTTTAGAGACCATTAGAACACTAAGTATCAAGGATTAAACCAAATCCCAAACACTTACCGAAATGCGAACGCCGAGACAGAAGCACGCCGCTCAACCGGGTGCACGAAAACCCGATCCGACGCTCTGCACGCGTTCCCAAGCCCGTTCTCCACCAAGCCTCCGAATTTGGGAGAAAGAGATAAAGAGATTAAGAAGATATCTAGAGAGAGAAAGGGAGGGTTTCTCTCTCCCTCTCCATACGTGTGTGTGTGGAGTGTGTTGGCTGTGGGAGGAAGAAGAAAGGGTCAAAACCCCTTTTGATAGTCAACCTCCAACATTAACACAATTTCAGTTTAGAAGCTCAGAATCTGTTCCTCTTCGCCGGAGCCCTTCTGAATGTCCGTTTTCTCTCAAATTTGACAGTCAGGCTCGGTTTAAGCTAATAAAAAGGAAATTACTTAACTTTTCAGTTTCGACCATTTTTTGTCATCGCAAGCTCTACCGACCCAAAATCTCTAGTAGATAGCAGTCCGATTTTATTTTCCACTTTTCGGGTGTCGGAATGACATGTAATTTTAAATCTAGCCTCATAAAAATAATC
The DNA here is from genome assembly GCF_001540865.1 of Ananas comosus. Classification (NCBI taxonomy): domain Eukaryota; kingdom Viridiplantae; phylum Streptophyta; class Magnoliopsida; order Poales; family Bromeliaceae; genus Ananas; species Ananas comosus. Next base: position 4,880,875 of record NC_033639.1, on the reverse strand, counting down.
CTGATATATTTCAGATTTTCATAATTTTCTGGCACTGTGAATTTTCTGCTAAAATATCAATCCCATTCTTTACAGAAAACTCTAAGTTTTCGGTTTCGGTTCCGATTTCAGCACAAATCGCTCTGACTTATATTTTACTTCTTTAAGTCCAATAAAAATAGTATCTTACACTATTTTTATTTATATTTACTTTTATATTAAGAATCCAATACATTACAGTAATAATCTTCGCTCTACTTTCACTTGATCTAGTCTCAGCTCTTTATATCTTGAACCCGATTGAGCTAGCTCATTAGTATGTTCATTCTCTTCTCTTGTTAAGTGTATGAACTCAACTTCCCCGAAACTGCAGAGTAATTCTATTATTTTCTTCAAGTAATTCTGCAAGTTTCGATTTTCACATCAGTATTCTCCATTTACTTGCTTGATCACTAATTGTGAATCACCAATGACTTTGAGTGAGCATACTTCTAATTCTTGTAGAATTTCAAGGCCAATTATTAGGGCCTTATACTCGGCTTGATTGTTAGAGCAGCCGAAATCTAATTCAAAAGCGAACTGATGAATATATCCTTCGGGAGATTGTATAACCACTCCAGCTCCCGCGAATTCGGCTGTTTTTGAACCATCGAAATAAAGTGTCCAAGGTTAACACCCGACTAGACTTTGCCTCGGCTCTTCGATCTTGACACAAGGAAGATCAGCCAAGAAATTAGCTATCGCTTGCCCCTTGACAGTTTTTGCCAGGACATAACTAAGAGAAAATTCAAACAACGCTAATATCCACCGCCCGATTCGTCCTCTTTGTACAGGCTTTGATAACATATATTTTACCACGTCAATTTTACAGATCACTGACACTTCTGTCGGTAAAATATAATATTTCAATTTTGTACAAGCATAATATAATGCCATGCACAATTTTTCAATTGCCGATATGTACAACTTTATCTGCTGGCCTTGGAGGGTTTGCTAAATATTTTTTTTATATTTTCAAATGTTTCTTAATGTTCTTCTGTCCAACTAAACTCTTCCTGAGTCCTGATTTTTAAGCCGAATCAATGGAGTGAAAACTCCTATTCTACCGGCTAAGTTTGATATAAAACGCCTCAAATAATTAATTTTTCCTAATAAACTTTCTAACTCCTTTTTATTTTTTGGCGGCGGCAATTCCAGCATAGCTTTAGCCTTATTTTTATCAATTTCAATCCCCTTTTTGTGTACTAGAAATTCGAAAAAATTTTCCGCCAAAACTCCAAAGGCACACTTTAAAGAATTCATTTTCAAATTATATTTTCTCATTCTTTCAAAGGCGAGTTCTAAATCTGCCCAATGATCAGCTAGCGATTTTGATTTTACAACGATATCATCGATATAAACTTCCAACAATTTGCCGATCAAATCATGAAAAATGAAATTCATTGCCCTTTGATAAGTAGCTCCAACATTCTTCAAGCCGAACGGCATTACTACCCATTCGAAGGTCCCAATAGACCCTGGGAATCTAAAAGCTGTTTTAGCTACGTCCTCTTCGGCAATAAAGATTTGATTATAATCTACATGTCCATTCATAAAGATAGGATTTCATGCCCAGCTGCCAAATCCACTAGCATATCAGCTATTGCATTGGGTATTCATCTTTAGGTGTAGCCATATTCAAGTTCCTAAAATCAATGCAAACTTTAAGTTTGTCATTCTTTTTTCGTACTGGAACTATATTAGACACCCAATCAACATAACGAGCCGCTCTAATAAAGCCGGCCTTTAACAAATTTTTAATTTTATTTTTAATTTAGAGTACAATACTCGACTCAAATCTACCAGCCGGTTGTTTGTAAGGCCTAAACCCTTTTTTAATAGGGAGCCTATGCTCTACAATTTCTCGGCTCAAATCTAGCATCTCCTTATAATTTTAGGCAAAGCAGTCTTTATATTTTACCAGCAACTCCTTCAGTTTCTCCTGCTGTTGAGCCGAAAGTTTGGCACTGATGTACGCCGGCCGCTTATCTTCATCGGACCCCAAATTTACTTCTATCAATGGATCTTGGGTCTCCAGTTTCTTGTCGCCGACCTTGATAGGTGACTCCTCCCTAGGTTCCTCCATAATTTTATGAATTTCTGAGCCATTTTCGTCATTAGGCTCGGCTGCTTTCCGAGTTCTATTATTTTTACTCGGCTCAGCTGTTATACCTACTGATTCATTGAATATTTCCTTATCGGCCCCCATAGCCGATTTTGTGAGCAAGTCATATTCGGCCAACTTGGCTGTTTTGATGCATGATATTTCATCGGCCTTGTCAGCCGATTTACTACAATAGCCGACCTCCTCGATCGGCTTATTTTCCCGAAGCTTTTCTAAAGCTTCGGTTCCTGACTCTCGGTGTTCCATTTCAACCAGCTTGGTGGCTCTTTGGCTGCCACCATTGCTTCCTCGTCTTTCACAACTATTAATTGAACTCCTTCCTCTGTCACCCGTACAAAGGAGATTTCATCTGGATCAGTATTGGCCCAATTGATATGGTCGATTCCCTCCGAGTTAATATCCACTATTTGGGACCGCCCCTCGGCCCTAATTTCCTCCACTTTATCTCCTATCCATTGAAATAATTTTTCGTGGAGCGTTGAAGGTACACACTCGTTCACGTGAATCCAGTCACGCCCGAGCAATAAGTTGTAGTGGCTATCTACATCCACCACAAAAAAGGCTGTTCGTAATGTTTTAGATCCTACCATGAGCTCGGTTGTAAGCACACCCTTGGCTTGTTGACCGCTACCAGTAAAGTCGGTCATGATTGTGTCAGTAGGCTTCAATTCATCTTTACTTTTGCCTAATTTCTTAAAGAAAGAAGTGGGCATGACATTGACCATTGATCCTTCGTCTACCATTATTCGGCCTACCGGCCGACCTTCTATCAAAGCCCTTATAAACAAAGGCCTCATGAATCTTGTCTGCATAATCGATAATTTTTCAAAAACCACCTAATCGGCTGGTTTGGCATCTTCTAACTGAAGTTGAGCCACCGTGAGCTCATCTCCATCATATATTGTTTCTTCATATTCGATAGACTCCACCATGAATGATTGAGGCAGAGAATACACCATGTTCACATCGGCTAGACCTTCATCAGCCAATTTTCTCTGTATCTTTTGTTTCTTCTCTTCAGATTCCTTTGCCGTCTCGGCTGAGGAATCACTTTCCAAGCGTGCCTCTCTCTCTTTAGGAGGCCATCTATCTCATTTGATTATGGTATCCAAAGAGGCTATTTTTTCTTCCAGCTCCTTCCAAGGTGCTTTCTTTTCCGGCTCGGCCGGAAGTGGCCGTTCTATTTTGGATTTTAACCAGGAGACAGGTACCGAACCACCTGCCTCATGGTCATTCTTCATAGGCCTAAAGGGAGGTTGTTGTTCATGAGGTCACCTCCATACATTCAGTTTCATCCCTTTAGCTTCCTCATAGTGTTGTCTTGCATCGGCTTGTAACCTTTGCTGCTGACACTTCTAAGTTTTCGTTAGTGTCGGCTCATGCCATTTGGCCGATACATTTGCCTTGTGCCATTGATCGACTGGCACATTTGAAAGTACTTTTATTGTCCTGAGATGCTCTCTCAGGATCTCCCTTCTCTCCCAGGGTCTCGGCCAGGGTTGAACGCCGAGTTCATTGATTAACCTCCAACCAAGGAACTCTATGTCCCATTCGATCATCTCTTCAAATTTAGGTTCAGGTCTCGGCCTGGCCTGGTGTTGCCAGTTTGGCCGATATCCTGGGAATCTTTGTTGAGATCCGAATGGTTTCTCAGGATAACTCCATCGGCTGTTGCGCTCTTCCCTTCGACTGTTGTAATAATCATTTAAGTCCTTTTGCATTAATAGGTCTCTCTTGTCTTTCACAGAATCGACCTCTTGTTCGGAATCGTTAAATGCTTCTTCCGAACCTTCTTTCAAGTTGTTCTCCGCCTCGAGTATGTCTGCCCATTCCTCGGGAAACGCTATGAATTCTTTCCATTCACCGTATAACTTCTTTTCATGAATGATCGCTTCACAATCTTTTCTAGTCATTTCAACCTTGCATCTTATGCATAGCCGTAACGTCCTTTTGGTATATGCAATTCCATCATCGGTCTTCCTGTCCGCAGGAGTCTTCCCTTTGATATCCACCATATTGACCTGCGAGGGAAAAAGATCTTTGTCAACTTCCATATTTTTATTTTCTGGATTGGCAAATATGAGCCGACCTTCATTTATTTTCTTTTGAATCTGCCTTTTAAAGGCAGTGCAATCGTTTGTTCTATGACTCCATGAGTGGTGCCATTTACAATATCTTCTCCTTTTCAATTCTTCTCCAGAGGGCCTGAAGTTGAATTCGTCCATCTTTTAGCAACCGATCAAAAATCAGATCGGTTTTCTACACATCGAAAGAATAAGCATATGCTGCTACTCGTGCTTTCACTTCGCTAGATTTGGCGAGTTTAAGTAGAGCACACTTATATGGCTGGCGGTTTTTTACCATTTCAGCACCATATATTTCGGCTTCATCAGCCGAATCCTCTATTTTCTCAGACATGTCCGGCTCATCTTGAGCCGAAGATTCTTCAAGAAAAAAAATATTTTTCTCTTTTCTCTTGCTCCAATCTTTATTTTAGCTCCATCTAGGCCGATTTTCATTATTCCCTTTTCTAAATTGCTCATATTGAGCAACCCGAACCCCCAAATCGAAAAGATTTGAAAAATATTTGTCTTCGAAATGGTCTTTGATTTTGAAATGAAGACCATTGAATGTCATTTTAGCAAATTCTGATTCTGGCATTCTCACAAAACAACGGCTTTTTCCCGTTTTGAATCAGTTCAAATATTCTTCAACCAATTCCCCTGTTCTCTATCTGAACTGAGTAAGATCAGCAACCGAAAGTTCCGGCTCTGATCTATAAAACTGCTCATGGAATTTTCTTTCCAATTCGTCCCAATATCAGACATAATTGGCTTGCAGGCTCGTATACCAAGTAAATGCAGTCTTGATTAACGAGGTATTAAATAACCTAAGTTTCAGGAAAGGATCTGCAGCGGCCTCTCGACATTGAGCCGTAAATCGCGCGACGTGTTCGATCGTGTTTTCGATCTCATCGCCTGAAAATTTGTCGAATTTCGGTATTTTCCAATTTGCCGGATAAGGATGTTCTGCATCTATATTTACAAGGTAAGGGGATCTAAATACAAGCCACATTGTCAGCCTCACCCCAACTCTGAAGGTATTTTGGATAGCTTCCTCGATTTGATCGTAAATTTCATTATTGTTCCCTTGTATAGGAATAGGAGCTCGCGCTTGAACCGGGTTCGGTCCTGGGGGTAGTCCAAAATTTTGTACTGCAGGATTTACTCCCTGCATAGCAGCATTTGGGGCTTGTCCCCCAACTCTAACCCCTACATTTTGGGGCTGATATGTCGCCAGTGGCGGCGGAGGAGGTAACCCCCACGCTATTTCTGATTGTTGGCCGGCATTTAAAACAGTGGGTCTATAAGCCGCTTGAAAAGGTGCCCCCTAGTGTTGAGGTTGACCATTCACCGCTGTTATAGGATTTTGTAATACTGGTGTAGTCACAGGTCCTTGTAGACCTGCCATAGGCTGCTCGTTTTGTGTCAACAATTGCCCTATTCGGGCAATATTCTCATTAGCAGCTGTAATTGCGACCAAGACTACATTTAAACGAGCAGTACTTCTGTGACTATTTTGTTCCAACACTTGTAGGATCCGTGTTATCTGTCCAAGCGCTTGAGCCAAATTTGGCTCTTGCTGGTCAGATTAACCACTAGCCTCGCCTTCGACTGGCAAGACTGCTTGGTGCTCTACTGTATTATCAGAATTGCTGGTTTGATCGTTCCCAGAATTTTGTGGAACGACCCTGTTGCGTAGGTTCATAGCATTATCATCAGCCATAGCTCCTGTAAGAAAATAAATTTACCTAAATGTGTCCCACCGGGTATGCCAAAAATTGCTATGAGCCGATCTCCCCAACCTTTGACCTGCTCAAAAATCCCCCTCGGGAAGCGTGCAGGGATTAAGTACAGCTTCAAGTAGTGACCCCCAAAGTTTGCGCCCTCCGACAGATCGAGCGATTCAGCTGATGAGGGATCGGATCAAACGAGTTCGAATACCTTTACTGTTGACTAGGTTCGGCTGAATGAGCCGAGTGGATGCAATACACAGTGGTTGGGTCAGCTGAAGAGCCGAATGCCTTTATATATATTGAAATTGAGTCTAACGACTTGTACAAAAGAGAGTGTGTCTTTAGGGCATACAGACTCCGGGACTCTAACTTAGAACTACTCCTAGGTAAGAAAGTAAATGCGAGAAAGGAAAAGATTACATAAAGACTACTCCTAGAAATGCGAAGAAAAGTACAAAGGAAATAAAAAGTGGTCTTCTGTTCTCGGGAAAAAGGCCTCCTTTTAGGCATTTTGCCTATTTATATTCTGCTGTTACTGTTCAGTTATTGCCCACGATCGGCCACTTCCCTATTTTTGCAGGCCACTACAAGCCGATCCAAACTACTCATAACCGTTTGCAGTTATGCTTTGCGGTTGTGCTATTATTCCTTTATTACTCCGAGTGCACCAAAACCCATTTAATCCTGACTTCTGAGGGTTCTAGCTGAACTATGCACCGACATGCCACCTCGCATTTTATTATTGGCCCCAACAAGTAGTAATTTCGTTTAAAAATCCAAAATATCTTGATATATCGAAATACTTTGTAAAATTACATAACTCGAACAAAAATCACTCTTAAACTAAAATTGAAATCCTAAATTGTAAAACGTGTTTCACTTTAATCTCTATCCTTCTTTAATTACCTTTGGAGATAAAAAAAATAAAAAATATTAGCTACACCCAGTGTATCTATACATTTGTGCGCATCAATCAATGGCAAATCTCCCATAATCATATGTAAATCCTACTTCCGCCCACCATTTTTAGTGCAAATGGAAAAGATTTGATAGTTGATATTTACGGTCTCAAATTTGATGTCTTGTACTTCATAATTTAAACTAAGTTTATTTCTAAAAAAAAAAAAACGAAGTCAGTAACATACTATCTTTCTCACTCTCTTAAACTATATATAATATATAGTCCGACTATGGTGCTTCTGAAAGTATAAAAGAGTTGGTGCTTCCAAGTTTTTGACCCTTGAATCAACCTCTTTGATCATTTCTAACCTTTGAATTAATATTATTCTCCTAGAGGGACTACTAAAGCCCAAGAGGATCACTCAACCATAGGGCGGACCATTATCATCCCAACCGCACTATCCTTGATCCAAGGGCTAAAAAGTCAGAAAGCTCCAACTACCTTGAGAGAATTGAGTTAGAATACTGTCACTCCCCGTGACCACCAATTTGGTCGGTTCGGGCATATCAAACAGACGCCGAACAGACAAAGCCTCCTCTATCCGCCAAGGCTCAACAACCACCACAACATGTATAATAAATTCGCCCAGGGATAAATTTATTTATACATAGCTTGCACGAGGGCAAGCGATACAACAACAAAAGCGAAAGTAATACTATCTAAACATTCATTGTCCATAACCAAATTGAAACCAAATACAAGTTTCATATTACATCCATTATCCAAAAATTACACCATAGTTCTCCAAATACATACATCATGTCTATGTCATATAGTTAATTTACATGATACTTTTCATCAAGCTACCAAAATAAACATAAACCGGGTGCATGCTATACTCAACAGAGGCCCGCTATCTAGGGCGCAATACCCTTGCTCCGATCCTCGATCGCTCCGCTCGCACTAGGATCTGCAAGGTTAGTGGCGTGAGAACTAATGAAAGTTCCCAGTGGGCTCGACTGCTAACCTTGCCGACTCACCCACTAGGTCTATCCAGGCATATGTAAGCAAGAAAAGATAAACAGATAGTAACCAAACTATATCTACTACAATGTCTGTACAAAGCTAGAAAGGACAACATATAACTCATGAAGCTTATGCATGCATGTCATTATTACCATTACCCAATTAACTTGGTTAACCATTTGGTTAACTACGACTCACCAACCAAATCCCTTTTGTTGGGGAGGATTCCGCTACAACCCGATGGAACCGTCTACTAGGGAGAATTCCACTATCAACCCAGTTGATGACACTTTGGAGCTCACTGCCCAAGGTGGAGCGACCTACCTTGAGCATTAGACTACTTGTGAGTACGATCCAATCTTCACTTAGAGAATACAATGCCACAACTCTATACTTAGCATGTCCAATCAAGATGCTAATCATTTTATCTCATGATAATATCACAATGTCACAAGTTCGTTTTCCTTGTTTACTATTCACACCACTTGGTGCTACTCATACTGTCTATTCACAATGTCACTTTGTTAACTATTGTCATAGTCAATACTTGTTCATACAACTATAGGGTTCTATGTTTACTATCCATTGTCCATATGTATTTTTTGTTTCCAAAGCATACAATTAGACCACATATCACATTTAGCCGCATAACAATCTCAACCCTATAATGCATGAATATCAACCTATACGTATACATGTATTCTCAAAAAAGTTACAAAGACATAATAGGCCATTCGATGACTTCGGATAGCACCACCCACCTTCAAGTGATGCCGGAATGCGAGAAAACCACTTCCCACGATTTATGAACAATCACTCCTCTCGCCCCACGACAAACGAAGTCGAAACGAGGTTTTTCCTCAATAACTCAATGTAAACTTGTCAGAATCTCGATCCGAGTCTCCCAACGCGTCGATTTATTCTCCAATTGGGGCTACAAGAGATCAAACCTAGGTTAACTCTCATAGATGGCAAAATCCCAATTTTCCCCTTAGGGTTCATACAAGATACCCAAAATATAGATTTTCCTAGGATTTCATAGCATGAAAGAAGCTCTAGAAATCCAAGAAACTCAAAACCAACTCAACTAGGGAGTTTAAACCAAACTCTAACAAAAATTCACAAGAAACCTACCTTAGGTTCTTGCTTCAACAACTTCCTCTTGCTCTTGGACTAGCTCTTCACAAAAATCCCCAATTTCCAAGCTTCAAATCCCTTTAATCCCTCATTGGAGAAGCCTTCTAGAGAGAGAAGGATAGGAGAATGAGGAGAATGAGGTTTGGGAGAAGAATGCAAAGTGTTCTTACATGGGGAGGACAGGTGTGAGAGTGGGTTATTTATATAGGCTTGAACAATTGTAATTAAGCCCCCGAACAAATCATATTCAACCCTCACAATTTAGTCCCTCACAGACTGGGTACCGATACTTGGGACTTAGTACCGATACCAGCCCCTCGAACCCGTGAGCCACGTATTTTACGCTGCTACACAGTACCGGTATTCCTCACCAGTACCGGTACCAGACCTGTCCAGTACCGGTACCCAACTCCAGTACCGGTGTACACCAGCCCGTATGGTCCGAACCCTGTATCCTTTACAAACGCACACTGGCGGGGTACCGGTACTGCATTGCTCTGGTACCGGTACCAAGTGCCAATTCCGTACTTTAACAGCAGAATAGCTCCGGGAGTTCATTTTCGCACCGGTTTGCGCCGAAAACATCTAAATACCTCCGAAAATCACTTCTAATCATTCCCACGCATTCAGAATTGCTCGGGGACATCACACAACAAGCTTAAGCCTCACTTTGATCAATTAGATCAAAGTTAGTATTACAACCCGGAGATTCAATATGTTACAAATACTATCAATAGCACAAATGGGTTCTATTACTACCGATTTGTTTTCGATGATTGTAACGATCCGATCCGCCAGCAATAATAACTTATTGGATCCAAACCACCGGCCCAAAATGCTTAAGTCAGTTATTATTTCTAACATAATCAAGCTTATATATATCTAGCCAAAACTATCTGATGTGGGATTATTGGGGTGTCACAATGATAAAGCCTCCAAATTGATGAACGGTACTATCGAACATGATCTATACTATTTGAAGTATTTAGAGATCCAATTTTATATGTTTTTAATATTGTTATCTTGTGCATCAAGTGGACACAAAAAATAAACAGCTAAAAATAAATGTCCTTCAGAAAAATGATGAAAGGATTCTTGTAATCAAGATGAAAAGTATAGTTCTTGTTTTAAATAGTTTAAAATTTTTTCGAACCAAAGTTCAATTGATTTAGATTTGTTTATACCATTAAACAAGCAAAATCCTTCATAGACTATTAAAATCACAGTTTTTACAACCCGTTGATCATTAGGTCAATACTGCATACTATATTTAACGGTTTCGATGATCAATTTGGAGGCTTCGTCATTGAAAACAAATTGGTAGCAACAAATCCATTTGTCACCAATAGTATTATAGCTCAACTCTCTGCGTATATATATTCTACTGTCCATGAAACTTCAGGTATCATTACTTCTGAACGCTGGAGAGCTTGAATGTTGAACTTAAAGTAGTTTAATAAAGTGCCAAAATGAGACCTAATTAAGTGTTCAGGGACTATTATATATCGGGCTTTTTTTGCAAATAGCCCCCTGACAAATTTTATTTACAAAAGTAGCCCCGTCCAAATATTATTTGCAAAAATGGCCCTGCCCCTGCCACGCCAGCGCCACGTCAGCGCCACGCGGGCAGGGCGAGCCCAGGTATTTAAGTTGAACACGGTGAACCATTCACCGTGTTCAATACAAAATTTTTGTATTGGACACGGTGAATGGTTCACCGTGTCCAATACAAATACCCCAACAATGACTAAGTTGGAGGTATTTGTATTAGACACGGTGAATCATTCACCGTGTCCAATTATTTGTATTGGACACGGTGAATGGTTCACCGTATCAAATACAAATATTTCGATCTTAGCTATTTTGTATTGGACATTCACCGTGTCTAATACAAAAACTTTGTATTGAACACGGTGAATGGTTCACCGTGTTCAACTTAACCATCTGGCCCAGCCCCGCCCGCGTGGCGCTTGCGTGGCGGGGCCAGGGCCATTTTTGCAAATAAATTTTTGACAGGGCTAATTTTAAAAAAAAAATTATAAGGGGGCTATTTGCAAAAAAAGCCCTTATATATCAGTGCAGTTACACTACCTAATAGGGAAGTAGCTTTTCCTAACTAGATTGATGGATAATGTATGATCATTAATGGCCCAACTACTTTAAGATTGGGTTGTTTATTTGGTAACTAGATTGATGGTTAATTTATGATCATTAAATGCCAACTGTCCCAGTGTGAACACATTATTTAATTAAGCATTGTTGGATCGAGGACGAAGCAGATTACCGATTAAGAAGGGCCGAAAATATATAAAAAAACCAGTCTAGTTAACTATCGTTTTAGGAGAACAAAGGCCTTCGTCCTTCGTCCTTCGTCCTTCGTCCTTCGTCCTTATAAGTCGTTTTAAATGATAGGAATTCCAAATCGATGATACACTTGTTCTGCACACCACCACGCCAAAAGATGGTGAACCGTTAAAGTTGATCTAGAATATTTATAAGGTTTAGAAACTAAATTTAATATACTTTAAAATTTGTTATTAAATTCATTGAAGAGTAAAAAAATGATCTGTCAAAAATAAATAACCTTATGAAAATAGATGTTAGACTTTTTCAATTCATGATAGGAGTTATCAAATATTATCTAAATAGTATAAAAAATTATATTAAAAATTCAAGCTATTTGAATTGTTCTACACCATTAAACAAGCAAACAACTATATACCGTAAAAAATTATCGATTTTGTAATCTTTTGATCACTATGTAAATACTATTTAAAATTCATGAAATTTAGTTTATTGACGTTTTAAATACCCAAGATTAATTTTAACGGTTCCGATCATAGATTCGAAATTCTTATTATCTAAAACGACTTTGGAGGACAGTCATCTGTCCTCTTCAAAGGATAGTAGCTAGATTCATATAAAAACTATGTTGTATTTTATACCACTTAATTAAAACAAAAAAATAAAAATAAACTTCATATAGTTGAATGATTTTGTAGCTGACAATTATTCCAGCAAAACATACAGCAAAATATTTTGTTTGACAGTGAAAATAAAACCTAAGTAAAAACTTTTTTTATTATTTATTTTATTTGAATATTTGTAATCCAACAAATAAATATATAAATAAAAAATTTGACCTTATAGAATATTTACATGATGTAGAAATTTATTTACAAAATTAAAGTTAAAACTGACACCAAACAAAGTCCGCATGCTATCCATGTAATTTGAATTTTATTTATTTTAAGTGGACTAACTTTATGAAACTGACACATTGTTATAATAATAGAATAAAAGAGAAAAAAAAAAAAAAAGAAGGAAAAAAGAAGTGTAGGATGATCCGGTCCCTCAACTATACCCATTCTACAATAGCCTCTTGACTTATTAATTTTTTTTTTCACTCAGATCCCTCAATTCTTAGTACTTTTTTGGAGTTGAAGTAAATTAGCTAAATAAATTAGATATATTACCATTGATTGCTAATATGAAATTTATAATTTAAACTACTTATAGAGAATTAAAAAAAAATTAACTACTAATAACTAGTTGAGCACACAAGTTAACAAAAAAACTTTTATCTCAATTAACCATAAAAAAATATTAAACTTAAAAAATTGGAAGTTAAGGAAGTGTCAATTAAAATATTTAAAGTTTAAGTCTTTTTGGGAATATGACTTATAGTTGAGGATGTACCTGTATATTTTTTACCTTATAGAAATTAAGGAGCATTTGCTAGGCCGTGTTTGGATATCGGAACAAGAATAACTTATCTCGTATAAGAATTTTACAGTATGATTGTAAGAAAGAAGTTTGATATTTGCTTCTTTAAAGATTGTAATATTAATGATTTGATAGGATAACACATTTCATATATGAGATGATTTATCTTATTTAAGAAGAAAGATTTGAAAGCCGAATATAGAATCCAATTTTAGACTTTTATCGCACTTCTCATGTACCAAATATACAAAAGCTTTTTAAGTAAATCATGAAAACATGTCAAACAAAATATTTATGCATCCAAATATAGCCTAAAAAAGTGTTAGTAAATCCACAATCCTTGGATAAGAGGATACATAGATTACGACTATTTTTTCCTTGTACACTAATTAGCATTTCTTTGTAAAAAGAAAGAATGATTATGAAACATTTCAATATAGAATAGAATCTGAATGTGTTTTTGCTCAAAGGCCCCTTATATTATGAGACCTTTAATTTGTAGTAAAGTGAATTTGTACAGATTGTGGAGTTTTAGTGAGAGAAATAGTATTTAATACTATTTACATTATTTTGGCTGAGTTTGAGGATCATGTAAGTGTTTTTTTGGCACGTAAATTGCATGCCCTAGGTGGCTGCTTCGCTTCACGGGGTCCCCTAGGGATGAAAGTGGTTAGAATGAACTCCGATCGATGCGTAAAGGCATGTCAAAATTATGTATCTAGTCGAATTCAGATTTGGATTGGAATGAAATATTTACAATATTTTCAAGTTAACATTCGAAAACGAATACATTAGAATATTTCAAATTAATATACAGATTCAGATATCCGAAAATTAATACATGTTATTAATTCATATATTGTGAAAAAAAAAATTAAAAAAAGTGGGTGTTGGTGTTGAATATATACGATTCTCCACATTTCAAATTATTTTTTTTAATTTAATAATTTAATTATTTAAATTTAAATATTCTTAGCATATATTTATATTTGCATATTAGTATATATTACTATCTGAATAACATTCTGTAAGGACTGAGATTTTTGACAGTGCAACTAAACTCTCTGTTGCTGATGTTTATGTATGTAATTTAATTACATAAGCACTCGTCAAATTTTGGGCGAAAATGAGCTAAAATGGAGAAGATACGCGACTTTTAGTTTTCACTTAAGTGAATAGTAACTCCGGTTTTTCGGTGAAGCCACGGAGTAGAGTTGGCTTCTGGTGCGTATCGGACTCCGTTCGTATCAGTCCAATAGCTCGTTTCGACCGGTTCAGCTGTTCTGGAACTAATGGCACTGACGGATTTTGAGTTTGACGCACGGATTCGAAAAAATCCAAAAATACATGTTTCATATGTATTTTTGTGTGTTTCTTTCGATTGGAACGAAAGGTTGGATTTTGTCGTGAATCCGTGGTCGATCGAGACGAAACGAAATCGTAGCTTTGTTGTCTCCGTCGTGCTGATCACACTGGTGCAATCCGTTCGCAAATCTGACGGACGGATCTGCGGATATCGCGCGTTGTTCGAGGAGAGGTCGTTGTGGGGAAAACGGTATTTTTGCAAAAGTCGNTAAATTATTATAAATTATGATAATTAATTGTCAAATTATACGAAATATGACAATAACAAAAGCTGAGGTGGCATGATCTCCTTTTTTAAAATTTTTTTCCGATTTTTTTTTATTTTGACAGTTATTACTGCATTTCAAATTACACATAACCGTCTACATTTTAAACTAGCCGTTTTTATTAGCAATTAATTTTCTAAATTAGAAAACGACTCCTCATTATTGCAATTGATAAATTATTATAAATTATGGTAACTTGAAAAGGCTTATAATAAATTAATTTATTATTTGTTACTATTTAATGACCCACCATCTTTCTTTCTAAAACTGCATCTTATTTAGTAACTGCCACGAAACATTAATTATATTATTTATGTTTTTAAAATTTTATTCATTCTTAAAATTACTTCAAGTTATATATATAGTAACTCCTAAATATTTTGATCCTACAATTTTGCTGATTTGCTCTTGCAGGCGACAGTGGCGGACACATAATGGGAGGTTTGGTTAAACAATTTTTGGACTTCGCTCACCATTATCACCCCAACTCTCATCTATTCATTATTATCCACAAAACCATATTTAGATTTTCAAGATAAGATTATTTTAAAATAAAAATTATTAAGTTTTCTTTTTTAAATTTTTTTTTTTTGAATTGGCTAAAGCGTCATTTTTTTTCTCTAGTTTGTTTTATTTTTGTAATATAATAGGAGAGAAAAATGCAGATACAAAATTTAGGAAAATGATCAACTCAATGGGGAATAATGTTCAAGATCATAACAACTTTAAATACAACATCGTCGACGCCGTTGCTATCGCCGACACCATCAACATCCCCCATTAGATAAAATGATATAATGAGATTTTTTTTCTCCTTTTTTAGAGGCAATAGAGAAATAAGTTTGTAAATGAACGGAGTTGTATGATTTTATTGAAACTAGGCTTTATAGAATAGAAAAGGTTGATTATTGCTTCTATATACATTTGTGAGGAGTGTGCCTTTTTAGTTTTTTTTTTTTTTCCGCTGCTTCTCTTTGCTTTTTAATTTGCTTCATTGTTGGGTAAAAGTTCATGGATTTTTGAATTTTTTTCCCCCCTTGAATTGAATAATACAGTAATCCCATTTATGAAGGAATAGACAATGTTTTTTTTTTATCTTTCTAAATGTTGGCCTTTAGTACAATTACGAGAGAGATATTGCAATCATAAAAATGCAGTAGCACCCTCAATTCAAAAAAGATAACAATCAATCTTTTTTCGACGATAAAATATACTTACTTAATATTTTATTTTATTATGTTATCATGTACATTTTAAAATTTTAATTTTTACTATTATTTTTTATCTCAAAAAATAAATTAAAATTTTACGGGTCTCTGCACTAGTATATATGAATGCGAATATAGTTTCGTCAAATGGGCCTTTCCCTAGGGAGGCCACAACCCTAGAAATGAAGAGCACATATTTGACAAATTAATTAAAAATTCAGTTAAATTGCAATTATAAGCTACCAAGAACACATGACTAAAACTTACAAACCAGTAATCACAATTTACATTACAACATTTACAGCAGAAGCAGAAATATTAAGATCACAGTATAACTCCGTGTGTTCAGTAACTACAAATTACCTTTGAGGTATGTGTACAAAACTATCATGGCCTCAAATTTTAAACAACTTTACAACAACATAAAAAAGAATGAATATTTGATTGAGACAGAGCTTAAACTTTGTATGTTCTCATGATGCAAATACATCTCCCCATGGAACCTGTTTTCAATAATTTCTTGGTGAAAAAAGAATATAAAAAAAATACACGGTTAGGCATTTGCGATGCCTTTTCATTCATAAGGATTTCTGAATTTTCTGAGGAGTTCTGGGATGTCAAATGCGAGCATATCATCCACAGCCTGCACCATCTTTGGCTTTAGCTTCTCGAACTTGTCGATGTTGTAGCCACTTAAAACCTCTCTGAACTGCTCGACATTTGGAAAATCCCCTGGTGGTAGATGGAACTCCTTTTGAACCTGTTCAAACACGAATGTTCAATTTTAGTGGGAAGAGAATGTCAAGTCACTTGTTCCTCTTAATTTTGAGTGTGAACAAATTAATCAGATTACATTGCATTCGCTACATGGAGCAATGGATGTTGTACTGCAACATCAATTATTCGAACTAAATTAGCAACTAAAATTCTGGCGACTGTGATCTTCCGATAAATGATTGAACGGAAAATAGCCTATCAAAAGAAATACTGCCAGTTCTACAATTTGCAGCATGTATCTGATACATAAAACTCTTAAGCAACCAACAATACAAAAGGCGCCAAACTTTCTTCTTGTTGTTCCCAAGACAGACGGAAACACACCTTTTAGACGTGACGATTTAAAGGTTCTCGATGTAATTCTCGTATAGCACCAAAAAGAAATTAAAATGAGTTCGCCAGATGTTCGGTCATTTACAAAAGCACTATGATTAATTGCATTATATATGAAAATCCTCAATCTGCAAGAAATTGTTACCTAGCTACCTCAAACCAAGCAATCTTTTCCTTAATCTATACAATCCTCTAGGATGACCTTATTCACAAAGTGTTTGGATTATCACATGCATATTTCCTCATCAAAATCAAATCGGAAGACACAGTTCGGATGTCAAACTATTCAAGCATCAAATTATAATGAGAAACCATGACAGAATCACTCTATACTACAGTCACAGACAACAGCAGGAACAAAATTTCCGTATATGGGTTCAGTGCCTTTTCAATAAATGTGGTCAATGGCCACAAGCTTTCTTTATACGTGTTGGATATATACAGTAGACTCGTGGTTGATCATATATGTCGTTTTGTACTTCATAGTATTCTTACCAATGGAAAAAAGGCTTAGTAATGTGCTTCTGATGTAATCAATCAATGTCTTCTTTATTTTTTTTGCCTCATTGCTTCATGAGAACTGTTCATCTAAACACTCAAGTTGATCTCCTCAGTCAATAAAACATAATATGAGGATGATGAATACCTTTAAAAAGGCTTTGGTTTGGACAATATCTTTTAATACTTGTGAAAAAGCACTTTAGATTTTTTTACTATGCATATTGAGAATGTTGACTAAACAAATGCTCTCTTCATTGTCCCTTATTAAATATTTATAAGATCTTTTCTAATATAGTTATTAATCTCCTAATGAAGCAACAATATAATTCAGTTGCACCTTGTTCACGTGGTATTTTCCCACGATAGTGATAATGACATCAAGATAAAACCAAAAGAACCTAATAGCAAGCATAATATCTCTAAATCAGGCTTTGCTTGTAGATACTTTGGTTGTGCTATTGTACAAGTGGACTTTTTAACATGCATTTGAACTCGGTGTTTTCCATCTTCAGTAAAAGTAAACCTTTATGGCATGCATTTTGTTACACTTGAAAATTACAAAAACACATCTGCTTCAAAGTATCTAAGGCTCTAAGCCACTCTTGTATTTGTATATATCCATTTAAAATGATGATGAAATACATCGCTTAACAACATTTAAGGTCAAGAAGAACCTATTAATATTCATCCATCCAAATGGGTTACACGCGCATTTATCTAGTGGGTGTACAAAAGAAAACAGTGTGCAGATAGTGAATTAGTGAAGCTCAAGGCACATTTGGTGGCCAAAGGCTATCCATGGGACAAAGGGAGTGGATTTCAATGAAATTTTCTCAAGGATAGTGAAACACATCTATAATACTTCTAGCTATGGTCGCATTTTTGACTTGGAGCTGCAGCAGTTTGATGTCAGAGTCACATTTCTTCTTGAGGATCTCAAAGAAGAAACTTAGAGCAGCCTCAAAGCTTTANATTTGTCATTTTGTTCAAGTTATATTTAACTGAAAATTTTCTGATTTTGATTGGAAACAAATGATGACTGTTAAATTGTAATATTACTAAATTAACAACCAATCTACTATAACTACATGTCGGTAATTCCAGAAACTACTAACACAAACCTGAAAGTTGGAACTTGTGAAATCAAAGAAATTGATGCAATATGAACAGCGGAATTGTTGAAAATAAAGTACTTTAGCACCTTCGCAAACTCATCCTCGAGGTTATCTATGAGTCTCTGCTGAGTCTTGGCCTTGCCCATCATTGCAGGCATTTCCTTCTTCAAGTGGCTGATTATATAAGCATGAATTTTGGCCGCTCTTGCACGCTTGACAAATTCATTGATCTGCAATTGACAACAAGCTTATGATGATAAAAGAGCAACAAAAATGAGGCTTATCCAGAAGATCGATAAATGTGAATTACACGGCGGTCGCAAGCCTTCTTAGGAATATCTTTCAGATCAGAAAGCAGGTCCTCTTGTTCTCTCTCAAACAGTTCCTTCCCAATTGGACCAATGGCAGCTTCATTTACTGGTTTGTCATTAAAGGAACTGCAGAAGTTCACTAGGATGAGTTCCATTATTGTAATGTCATATGACGGTTTACAACGAACTTAGGTAGAAATTTTTATTCGGTGAAACATATAGGGTATTTCAGATTAAGAAATTGAAAGGAACTTTCCAAAGAAACAGAAAAAGCAACAATTATGAAAGCCAAAAGTTAACACTCATATAAAATTTTACAAACCACAAAATGCAAAAGGAAAGGAAAGGCAATGTACCCAATATAAACACGCATGACTTCAGGGGTGTTAAGTACTTTTCCAAGCGACCACAACAATGCTCCATAGACTCTCATTAGCTGGGATATCATTTAAGATCTCATTTAGCTGCAGTACTACTTGCATTTACAAATTTACCAAAAATAGAATGATTCAGTGACACCAATAAATTGCCGTACGCTGAGCATTTAAAGATGGCTAAATATCTTCTCCCTGAATCTTACCCAACTTATACACTAATGTCATGAACCTAAAACTTAATAACTTTAAGTGTTAGATATAGAGAACTCTTGACTTAAGTCACATGTTTTCAACATAAAGGGACTTTTCAATTCCATGCTGTCTGAATCTAAGCATAAAAAATACCTGTTTCCCCATCAAACTACTTTCCAATGCCTGTTTGTATGGTAAAACAATTTATTCCCCTGCGTTATCCATCAAGCCTGTCAAAAAATTGATTCCCTGTGTCTTCTCTACGTATGACTACTATCTATAGTTTAGTTATTTTTGTGTATCTGAAACACGTGTGATTAGACAGGAAGAACAACATCTTATTTGGTGATAAGCCAATTACATGTCTAGTACATAGTTGAAATGTCTGCAAACCAATCTATACTTGTTTCGGTTTATTTTCATCATAATGGTTATTTTGCTGTTTAATTACCCAAAAAGATACAAGAACATCCATCAGGGAAGGTCTTAATTTTTTTATGCCTTTGGACACTCTATCGCAATTACTGATTCATACAATGTAGTTTAAGAATTACGACTATTAAGAAGAGCAAGGAGTCAACAATGAGCACAGCGAGGGACCAGAATATAGTTTTTCCTTGTTCAATAGATAGAAAGAGGGAAAGAAAAACACATTCAGTAAAGAAAATGTATTCACCTGTTGGGTGTCAACTTGGTCTGCCTTATTAAGAACAACACGAATTTTGTCATCATGCCCACGCAGAGATCCAATTACCCGTTTGAACTCATCACTGATGTCGAGCTTGTGAGGATCAAACAAAAGAAGCACGAGGTCACATTTTGCTGCAAACCATGACGTGACACCAGTAAAATCGTAGCTACGTTGTGTCCTTTGTTTTTCGCCAGATAGAACACCAGGAGTATCCACAAATGTTATGTGCTCCAACAGCTTTAAAGAGAGAAATATCTGATACTGTTACTTTCTATAGAAAAGAAATTAAAACAGGAACATTGCATTCGCATATGAAAGATAATGAAATTATACAGGATGTGGCATCTGCGAGCACTCAAATTTTGATAGGAATGCACTTCCAAATGCCGTAAGGCCACCATATGGCATGTCGGCTTGCACAGCAATTGTGTTCCCAGGAATGCTTCTTTCGTCCGGTCCCGACTGTATGGTAAAAAAGTAGAAGTAAAATGAAAAGATTGTATGTAATTAACTGCACAATGAGAGTCCAATTATGACAGATTTGTTAATAAACCAGAGTGAGGTGATAGAAAAGGGGGATCTACTTTACCCACCGAGTAAGAGAACATAGGAACCAACCCTAAATCAATAAAACGCATCCCATATTTTCATTCTCAATGCATTTAACTTTTATGAACTGAGCTAGTGACCAGGAAAAAGAACTGAATTAAACTACACATACCATTTTTAATTCCATTGCATCTCATTAGATCTGGTACGATCTGGTAATACAAGACAAGATTTACACTACCTCGTAATTTATCGATATAATATTAATTGTTTCATGTAAATATTGTAGCAAAATTATTTCTTTTGATCATTGTCACAATTTGAAAAAATTTCTTAAATTATCAAAGATTTGCTTTTCTATTTTTGTGTGTGCCCTTAAGAGAAGGAGAGGCACACAGTGGTGCGTGCTCCTTGTCGAGTGTTATGATTGACATTCTTTTGTGGAACAAAAGCCAATCATGTCTTCCAAGCCCATATTGACAACCTTCTAGGCACAATCCAACTAAAGATATAGCACAAGGTTTGAGAAAATAAAAACAGCACTACAACTATTGAGATAGCATCCAAATACTATAAAAAAGATTTCCATTTGATCACTTGCAGTTACAAGAATCTTGAAGCATACAAAACATGTCAAAAGGTTAAATGAAATTAAGAAACGACCCAATTAAATATGAAGAGGCAAATATTCGAATTCGAGCCATACATCAAGCTCCTAAAGGTGCATTTTTTTTGGTAGTAGTACAAAGTGCTTTATAATCTACTATTAAACCCTCTAAAACCTAGCTCTTCATGAAGAAGGCAAAGCTGCGGCCCCCTCCCCCCTTTCCTGTCTCTCTCTCTCTCTCTCTCTCTCTCTCTCTCTCTGCGACACCCACTTCCCAGGGAGATCACTCATCCTAGAACTATTCTAGCCCTAGGTTCGCTTAGCCCTTTTAACCTCTTGCGCTTCGCCACCGCCGAAATGCTATAGCCAGGTTAAAAGATTTAGTCCTATTATACCTTATATGTAGAACTATTCCAGATCCTGGGGGCGTCATATTCCTACCCTTTTAAGCAAAGATTGAAGTGCCGCCCGTGCCGTACGACACGGGGGCGTGCCGTACCGTGCCCCCAAGAAGAGGGCACGGTACGGGGGGGTCTCGGACCCCCCTTTTGTCTCGCGGCACGCACCTGCGTGCCTCATGCAAGTGCGTGCCGGCGGCACGTACCGTGCGTGCCGCCATTTTTTTTTTTTTTCCTTTTTGGCTTTTTTTTTTGGTTTTTTTTTTCTTTTGTCCTCTAGGGTTTGGAGCCCCTCTCCCCCCCCTTGGGCCATCTATATTGTCTTTTTTTTTTCACTTTGTTGTCTTTTTTTCAATTCTTTTTTTGCTTTTTGGCGGATACCTTTTTTTTAACTTCTTATTTATCAATATAGGGGCAAATTTTTAATTGACATATTTGATCCATACCGCGGGGGGCGAAGCCCCCCGCACCAGGCCCGACGAGCCCTCCGCTTCCACCACAGACATCCATTTTTTCTTCACAAAATATTTTATCAAAATTTGTCGCACCGCGAAACTTTCGATGAATCAAAGGAACAAAAATCGATTTCCTAAACAAATTTCGATCAGATATTTTTAAAAAGAATAAAAAAACAAAAAATATAGATGTAATATTGGGAATATATGAATTTCTCACAATACAAGCAATACTTATATCAATATTGTCAAATAAATCTTGTATCTGCAGATAACAATATGCCATATGATCCAGCGCGACGATCTATGTGGAATTAAGCAGTCATCTTTATGTAAATATGTAAATTTAAATAATTATTATACTTGTGAATTTTATTATTATATTTTAATTTCTATTCTACATCAGGTATAGCTGTATTTTACTTACAAAAAGCTTTCATGCATGTTAATTGATGAGTATAGTAAGATATACATAGTAAATATTCATATTATTTTATTTAAATCTTTCAAAATAATATTATAAGAGTTTATTGGAACCAAAAAAACTAAAATAAGTCCGTGCCAAAGCGTGCCAGTAGGAGGTCATGCGTATCTGTCGGCACGCAAGAGTGCCACGTGTCGGTACGCAAGCGTGCCCGTGCCGTACCGTGCCAGGGACGTAACGACACGCTCCCGTGCCACGGCACTTTAAACCTTGCTTTTAAGCTTTGACATCCTCATCAGTCTCAAGCACACTTACAAGCACCAGGCGATGTGAGACTCATGTCGTTAGCCTTGTCATTTAGACCATAACTTAAACCTATAATTTTCAGACCATAGTTTTAGTCTGTCATTTTAACCCTAGCTCGACCGAGACTTATTTCACACATCCAGCTAGTGATTATTTCTGATACCAACTGTGACGCCACATTTCTCAAGGGGGTCACCCATCCTAGAACTATTCTATCCCTAGGCTTTCCGAACCTTTTTAACCGCTTAGGCCTAACCTGTACCCAAAATGCTATAATTAGGTTAAGAGGTTTAGTTCTATTATACCATATATGTAGGACTATTCCAAATCCTGAGGGTCTTTCTCTCTCTCCCTCCTTTCCTTCTCTCACCCCCTAGCAAATCACGGAAGGTCTAGTCGTTGGGCGTGAAGAATCCATTTCTCTATAGAAAGGTCAATCGATACATATGGGGCAACTAGGAAACTTCGAAAGTAAAAGACTCATTCTCCATACGTGTACAGTTATGAAAAAGCTCTTTATGGATTGACTCAGGCACCAAAGGCATAGTATGGTAAAAAAAGTTGAGTTCTTAGTGCAAAGTAGATGTAAAGTTGCGCCTGCAGGTTCCCTAATTGACAAGGAGTAAAGTAAGAAAATGTTAATCATGCTACTCTATGTGGATAACTTAATCATAACTAGAGATAACTAAAAGGAGGCTAATAGCACGAGAGAGAGTCTATTCATATGGTTCAAGATGAAAGAGCTTGGAGAGCTGAGACAATTTCTCGGGCTAGAGGTGGCACAAAGGAAAGACGGCCTATTCTCGTGTGAACAAAAGTATACTAAAGATCATCTCCAAAGGTGTAATATTTTAGGCTACAAACCTATTGAACGCCTATGGAGCCAAATATAAAATTATGCGCATAAGAAGAAAAGGAAGTGGCCGACTCAACCATGTACCAACAGCTAGTCAGTGATCTAATGTATGATCCAACTAGATATAGCATATGCAGTTGGAGTAGTTAGTTGATACATGCAGAAGCAAAAAAAAAAAGGCTTATCTCGAAGCAATTCGGCAAATCCTGAAGTATATTAGAGAGACTATCGACTTCGGCTTTCTATATATAGAGGAAGAAATAAATGATACTATAGGCTATTGTGACGCTAACTATAGAGACCATGACGACACAAGGCAATTGATTTCGAGACGAGTGTTTGGTCTTGGTTTTGAGACAGTCTCCGGATGTAGCAAAAGACAATCGTGTCACTATCTACAAATGGAGCGAAGTATAGGTCGTCAGGTCAGCAGCAAAGCCGGCACAAGAAAGCACTTGGTCGATGCAGCTGATGAGCAATCTATATCAAGCAGCAGATTATACGGTGCCTCTCTATTGCGACAACCAATTGTCTATACACCTAGCAGAGAACCCAGTCTTCAATGAAAGAAAAGAGTGTAAAGTCCACTACCACTTTATAAGGGAGAAGGTGCTACAATGAGAGATAGATATAAGGACAATCAAGATAGAAGAGAAAATAGCAAACATATTCACTAATGGACCGAGCACCACGAAGTTTGTGAAGTTCCGAACACACTTGGGAATGGTCACTAGAACAATACTAGTAGGGAGTCAGCGTTGAGGGTCCTTTTCTCTACCCTACTGTTTTTGCTCCAAAACAAAGCAAACTTTAGAAATATCTAGAGATGTTGCGCCAGTGCAACCAACTTACCCGAGGCTGTTGAACCAACACTGAGATCAATAAATATAGGTATAAGAATACCATACCGACTATGAGCGTGGAGTCCGCATAAAGAGTGAGAGGTATGGAAGAGTTAGATCATAGTAGTGGAGGTACAGTGCAGAGCTTAGTTCTTGGATTATTGTGCGAGTCCGCCACATACTAAAAGTGTGTGCGAGTCTAATACAAATATTTTGTTGAAAGAGTTGTCTGTGAGAGCTTGTATCTTCTGCATTAATAAAAGGATTTTTTCTATAGTATTCTAATTAATCTGGATATGCCGGTACTCTACACCTCAATTTTTCCTAATAAAACTTTGTCATGTTGCAGTGATACTTACAAATTTATCCAAGTCCAGCAGCAAGTAATGAATGTAGACAAAGATCTTACAAGTCTATTACATACTCATTGCATGTACTTTATTTTATTTGTGGATTTATTTTGTGCTACATGAAAAAATTGAGAATAATTATAAGTATAACCAAATTCCATCACTAGTAAAATTTATTTGACATGGTGTAGATAAACTTACAGTAATTACAACAAATCTGTCAGTTGTCGGTTCAGGTCCAATATGAGCACCTGTAAAAAATATTAAGTAAATAAATAAACACATAAAATGGAAACATTTATTTCTTCTAGAAGTTTCTATGAAAGGAATAGTAAGGAATGAAATACAACATGCTACCTGACTAACCTGGGTATGTAGATTTCAGCAAATGCTTTATAAATGTTGTTTTTCCAGTAGAATATTGACCCAAGAGCATGACCATTGGCCTGGCATCAAAATCACTATTCGTCTACAAAAAGAACAAGTAAAGAATGTTACACAAAAAAAATATGGGGTAATAGTTAGTGTGTAGAATTATGAATAATTGCTGAAGTACTTAAAGCATGTGAAAAGTTGTGGAGCATACCAAAAAAAAAAAAAAAAGAAGAAGAAGATGAAGATGAAGGTTACTCCTTTCATCACCAGCAAGTTAGTTGAAGAACAAGAAGTGATGACATATTTAACAACATGATTTCAAGAAGACCTTTCTTTGCTATTTTGATAATGCTGCTCCATTATTTTACATATGGGGAAATTTTTTAAAAAAGAACATCTTCTATTGTTACTTTCATTTATACCATATGGACAATGCTAGTAAAGCAGGTTTGTCTTATTAGTAGCCTCAAGGCGATATGCTAGTCAATGACAAGAAGTAATTCTAGCATCAGAATTCACTTGCTATTATAAAATGACATCCAAGCAAGTTGATAAAATATTTTCAGAACAGAAAAAGAAGGAAATAAAGAAAATAACTCATCAGATATAACGAAGGGTCTATTACTTACCAATAGAGGAGAAACGAAATCATTGAATTGATAGGTCACTTCCAAAGGCTTCAGTTTTTCAATGTATAATTTCTTTAACCCATCAACAATTGAAGTTACTGATTTTAGAGGTATCTAAACAGAACAAACACAAAAATATTATCAACAGAAGCATCATGTCTAAATAATAAATGCCGAAAGATTTATTTAGTATATTTTAGGAGATTTAACATAAAGTCAATATAACAAATATGAGACAGCTATACAATACTATTACAGCTTTAGAATATTAGAGGTACAAATCACATATATTCCCCAATATGGTTTGGAAAATAACCTACCAGTGGAGCTACTTCGATCCCACGTGATATTGTTTGCTCTCATTACAGGTAAAGTGAGAAATTAATTTTAAAATATTGGCTTTTCATAACCAATATTTCCACAAAAGGTGACACTGTCTACGGGGACAGGAATGCTAGACGGAAAAGTAGTTATATATGTATCTCAAGCAAAAAAAGTCAGCTAAGTTATCCAGAATAACCTAGGAAAAACAATTTAAAAGACGATAATTATGAATTATGCTTGTTACAAAAGTTTAGTTAAACTTATCATCAAAATTAGGTAAGATATACTTTAGAGCCATTTACGCTTCAGCAAATGTGAAAGCTTTCTAGTTCAAAACCCAAAACCATTTACTTGGAGCATCTAAGGCCCTAGAGCACTTCTAGAAACCAAACAAATGTGGATGATTGTTAGGGCTTGTTTGGTTCATCCATTTTGCGTATGGAATGGGAATCGGTTTGATCAAATTCGGTTAATTTTGTTTGGTTCGCATGAATCGGTTTGGATTCTATCCGGACTGGAATGGGAAATGGCCCATTAGCCTTCAACGTGATTTCGATCTTCTAGGCCCGGATTGAGATTCATTCCGGAAGCCCACAAGTTCTCGAAAGCGCCATGTGACGCATGCTTTCCGCTCCTTCTCTCACCCCTTCTCATCAAAAAAACAAACCTAATTCTCTCTCAAAACCTATCCTAACCCACATCAATAAAAGTTTTTAAAAATAAATTTGATATTTTTTTGGAAAACCTTATTAGAGAATAGTATTATATTTTTTCTAAAATTTTAAAATAATATATTTATATTTGAGAGTAAAATAGTATTATAGTATTCCTGTAATTTTTTTAGTTTATACGAACCAAACAATGAAATGTGAATTAACTCATATCAATCCCATCCACAATAAACCAAACAGTCTTGGGGATGTGCGCAATTCTATATTACCATTCCCAATTCATTCCCATTCCATTTATCCAATTCCAATTCCACCGCTTGAACAAACAAGCCCCTTAGAGTTATATCCACAAAAATAATAAGTGTTGCTGGCACGAGGTCCCGTTGGCACTGCTAGCTGACAAGTAAGTGAAGCGGTGCCTGTTCGCTCGGTCGTGCTGATTCGTCGGCTATGAACAAAAATACGTGTGCCAATCACATAGGAAAAATTTATTTATTTTCTTAGACACCAATAATTCTAATTGATGCTTAGTATAGTCTTACCATATCTTTTTGTACTCTATTAATGTAAGTCAGTGGCTAGCATGGAAAAAAGAGAACCTTTTAGTCGTAACTGTTAAATTTTTGGTTTAGAGTTTGTAAGTTATCAAATTAGAAATTCCTAAAACTAATTGGGATAAGATATAATTTAGATTTAATTTGGTCATTATGATCATAAGGTAGGAGTCTAATTCTACGGTTAGAAATTACGTTAGAATTAAGACTTATGTTCGGGATTATGCATATATATGCATACCAAGGCCGAAGTTAATGCAGCCACGACTCAAATAAGAGGCCATGCAAAATTAACGCAAGATGTTGGTGGTCCATCCGTACGAAAGTACAACCAATTAGAGGGCAAGCTCTAATGATGACGCAATATTAATAGACCCATGCCTATATTAATTAGCAACAAGGTGGTGGTGGCCTGTATGGTTTGAGAGACGCGAGCCGTTTTCCGCATCTCTTATACAACGCAATTCGTCGTTTCAGATCTTATTAAAGGCTTTAGAGCGATCATCTTTGTCATCTTCGCCTTTCGACATTTAATAAAGTCTTTGCTCCATCTTCGCGCGGTGGACGTAGGTGCCGTTGGCACAAACCACGCTTAATTTTCGGTGTGCTCTTCCTTATCTTTTCTTTTCTCGCGATAAAATTATTTTCTAGATCTATTTTTTGCGCAATTCCGATCTAACAAACTGGCGTCAGACCTTCTATTATTTGGGAGATTAAAGATGACGACAAACGTTCGAAGATCCAGAAATTTGACAGGACCAACACTTTCGGCACTATGGCAAGTCCAGATGCATGCTATATTGACGAACAAGTCAGGATGACGACAAAGTCAGGATTGCAGAAGACACTGTTGGAAAAGAAAAGATGCACGATCGTTGACACACCGGAGCAAAAGGAGGAGATTGGATGACAAAGCTCTTACGGATCACAATTATATTTTACCGAATGAGGTGTTGCGCGAGGTCCTTGGGATGAAAAGACCGTTGTAGGGCTTTGGCTTAAATGGGTCTCTTTATAGAACGAAATCCTCACCAAGCAAGTTATATTTT
Organism: Ananas comosus; assembly: GCF_001540865.1. Classification (NCBI taxonomy): domain Eukaryota; kingdom Viridiplantae; phylum Streptophyta; class Magnoliopsida; order Poales; family Bromeliaceae; genus Ananas; species Ananas comosus. The sequence goes on along the minus strand of NC_033639.1, from coordinate 4,852,621 downwards.
GAAGTGAAGCAACGTCTCATTCATGTTGCGCGCATAGCGGAGGGTACCTCTAATGTAAGTTGTATTAGACGAATTTAATTCTATTGAGTTGATGAAATCTCCGCGTCGAGTAGAGAGAGGAGGAGAAGAGATAAAGCTGTATGATTGGGGCTGGTAGGCCCCGGGGCTCGTATAGAGAAGTCTTTGGTGAGGAGCTGGTTCTGTGTTGTGCGAGAGTGACTCTAGTGTCGCTGAGTAGCATGTTTAAAATTCCATCTTAGTATTCCAAATAGAGGATTGACATGCCAAATAGCAATGAAGACAGGTGGAGAATTCAGGACAAGGTTTGTCGGCTAGAGAGCGGGTCTCGGAAAAGGTTCGATATAGAGGTAATCTAGATCAACATCAAAAGTTAGGGAATCTGATTTGTGGTTATCTGTAAAAAAGAGTCACATAAAAGCTGAATTGTTTAAGTTGAAAAATAAAGAACAACAAGAGGAATTACGGATGATAAGAATCAAGATCAAAAAACACTATATTAAGCAGCAGAAGCAAGTGGTTTCAGCAGAAAGAATCAATGGAAATGAGATTTGTCTTCAAAGTTACGAATAAAACACGCAGATAGAATAAGTGGTCTTATGGACGTCCGCGTGTTATCCTTCATACTGTAACGATAAAGAATAGTTCTTGATGTAACAAGCTAATTCAAGGTGAAAGATGTATTGATGGGAATCACTCTAAGTGTACAGTTGATTGGAATTGGCAGTTTGCTAACGGATGTTCGAATGGAGTAAGTGAGGAACTAATATCTAGGTTCGAACATGTTCCGAATAAGGAAAAATCTGATCTTATTGGGTACACATTGATGCTAAGGCTTTTAAGTATTCTTCAGCTGATGAGATTAATGAAGGACATCTTATAGTGATGAAGCCAAGTGTCCCGCATGTTTGATATGTTCTTACAGGGTTCCATCTGTGACAGGTTAGCAGCGGTGACTTCTTCCTCTATACAGATTCGGATAGAACTAGATATGCATTATGCGACTGCGCAAGTATGAGTGAATATGGTATGATGAGAGATTGAGTGAGAGAGGTTAGCTTAATAGTCCAGAGTTTAGAAAAGTTGAATTTCTACGAGCATTGTTCTTAGCAAACAAAAGAGAGTCAGTTTTAAGGACCGTATTCACACCAGAAAAAAGTTACTCTGGCACTACATTCATTCTGATCTTTGGGAACCCTCTCGTACCCTCATAGTAATGGCTAGATATATGTTGACTTTTATGATGACTATTCTCAGAAAGTGTGGCGTATTCTTTCTTAAAAAATAGGATGAAGGTGTTTCAATTACTTTCAAGCTGAACAGGTCCAATGATTAGAAGCAAACTGAAAACAAGATAAAGAGATTAAGACTAACAACGGTTTGGAATTCTGTTCAGCAGAGTTTGAAGAATCGGCAAGAAGGAAGGGATCGTCATGATAATAAAACCCCGTAAAGGCATACTCCACACAGAAAACGGGTGGGCCGAACAAATGAAAACTAGGAACTCTTTTGGAAGAGCTCGTGTCATGCTCTCTAAAATTGCTGGCTTAGCTAAGAGTTCCTGAGGCAAAGCGTCTCTACGACATGCATTTGCTAAATTCGTCCCAACAGTCACAGCTTAAAATTTTTATTGGGCAAAACTCAGGATGAAGGTATGGTCTGGCAGCCTTTCTGATAATTGATTATTTTGCGATATTTGGTTGTCTGCGTATGTTCATGTCAATGAGGCAATTAAGAACGCTAGGGCTAAAAAGTGGCATTTTTATTGATATGCAACGGGGTTAAGGAATATAGATTGTGTGTCGCTGGAACGTTAAAATTAATTATTTAAGAAATGCATATGATGAGTCTGTTATGTTATATCACTAACTATAATTCCTTCATGAGACGCCCGAGTTGCTACAAACAGGTGGAGGAGAGACGGATGGTATAATTCAGTCTCAGATTCTTCTCAATCAGAGCAAGTTCAGTCAACCGTACACCCAGTAACAGAAACCCACAGTTTAGGAGCTAGAGCATTGCAAAGGCCGAGAGCAAGGAGTAGATCAAACCACCGCGAGATACGGTTATGAGGAATATGGTTCTATTTGCTTTTACAAGCGGCACGTCCCCACAAGAAACATAAGAAAAAGGCGAACCTTCCACATATAATCAAGCTATTTCCTAGCGCCATTCTGCAGAGTGGTTTGTACAATGACATGAGGAGATGGCAGTCTCTCATAAGGAAATTGCACATGGGGAAGTTGGTAAAACGCCTACCAGCCAAGAAAATTATTGCTGGCAAGTTGGGTCTTTCAAGAAAAAGTTTGGAATCCGCCAGTGTGGAAGATACAAGGTACAAAGCTCGTTTAGTTGCTAAGACTACACCAGGTAGAAGGTGTTTGACTTTAATGATATTTTTCACCCGTTTGAGTATGCGTCTATTCGCGTTCTTTTATCGTTACTAGCCATGAAGCGACCGCATCTTGAGTAGCTTTTGATGTTAAAGCACTTTCTACGTGGAAAAACTTGAGGAGCAAATTTATATGAAACAGCGGAGAATTCATTGTTGAAGAGAAGGAGAACCTGTTTGCCTGTTAAATAAATCGCTTTCTAGCTTTAAAGCAGTCTTCCCGACAAGTATAAGCGGTTCGAACTCTTTCATGACAGTCTAGATATTCAGTTGTGTGTATTCAGAAAGCTTTGATAAGAAATCTTCATATATTCTATTGCTCTATGTCGATAATATGTTAATTCCTTCAGCACATATATGAGATTAAATAAATTGAGGCTTTCTTAAAGAAGTGAAGTTTGAATGAAAAAATCTAGGTGCTGC
>NC_033639.1:4841838-4849688 GCF_001540865.1 Ananas comosus | reverse complement strand
GGCCGATGCTGACCCAGACCAAATCTCTTTCGTAAGAGTTACTGAAGAAGGAGTTCAACTGATTTTCTCTAGAGATGAAGGAGCTATTGTGGCAGCCGAAGAGCCACCAAGTTGGCTAAAATGAAACGTGAGGAATCAGGAACCGAAGCTTTAGAGGAGCTTCAGCAAAAAGAGCCGATCGACAAGATCAGCTGTGTGATAAATTCGGCCCAGCTGGCCGATGACGTTGTGTGCAACAAGAAGGTCGAGACGGCCGATGATGATACAGTGAAATCGGCTGTTAAAGCCGATTCGAAAAATATGACGAAGTCGGCTATTACAGCCGATAGTGAAATATCATATGATATGAAAGGGCGAACAATCGAATTGAACTTAGAAGAGTCGCCTATCAAAGTCGATGAAAAGAAGTTGGAAACACAGGATCCATAAATTGAGGTAAACTTAGGATCCGACGAAGACAAACAACCAACTTATATTAGTGCTAAGCTTTCAGCTCAACAACAATAGGAGCTCAAAGCATTGGTGAAGGAGTACAAGGACTGCTTTGCCTGGAGTTATGAGGAAATGCTAGGACTAAGCCGAAAAGTTGTAGAGCATAAGCTACCTATTAAAAAAGGGTATAAGCCTTATAAACAGTCGGCTCGTAGGTTTGAACCGAGTATTGTACTCCAAATCAAAAATGAAATCGAAAATCTGTTAAAGGCCGGATTTTTTAGAGCGGCCCGTTATGTCGATTGGGTATCCAATATAGTTCTAGTGTGGAAAAAAATGGAAAACTTAGAGTTTGCATTGATTTTAGGAACTTAAACTTGGCCACACCTAAAGATGAATATCCAATGCCAATAGCCGATATGTTAGTAGATTCGGCTGCCGGTAATGGGATCCTGTCCTTTATGGACGGACACGTTGGCTACAATCAAATTTATATTGCTGGAGAAGATTTAGCTAAAACGGCTTTCAGGTGCCCAGGGTCTATTGGAACCTTTGAGTGGGTAGTTATGCCGTTCGGCTTAAAAAATGCCGGAGCTACTTATCAGAGAACAATGAATTTTACTTTCCATGATTCGATCGGCAAGATGTTGGAGGTTTACATCGATGATATAGTTGTAAAATCCAAATCACAAGCCGAACATTAGGTCGATTTAAAGCTCGCCTTTGAAAGAATGAGGAGATATAATTTGAAGATGAATCCTTTAATATGTGCCTTTGGAGTCTCAGCAGGAGATTTCTTGGGATTCTTGGTACATAAAAAGGGGATTGAAATTGATAAAAATAAGGCGAAAGCTATATCAGAATTGCCGCCACCAAAAAGCAAAAAAGAGTTGCAAAGCTTGTTGGGGAAAATCAATTATTTGCGACGATTTATATCGAATCTGGCCGGTAGAATAGGGGTTTTCACTCCGTTACTTCGGCTAAAAAGTAAAGAAGAATTTGTTTGGATAGAAGAACAACAAGGAGCATTTGAAAATATAAAGAAATATTTAACAAATCCTCCAGTGCTTATGCCTCCTAAACAATGACAGCTGATGAAACTATACATTTCGGCTGCGAAGGAGAATTTGGGATGTTTGTTGGCCCAAGAAAATGAAGAAAAGAGGAACAGGCCATTTATTATCTAAGCCGACGATTATTAGATACCGGAAAAAGATATTCAGCTATCGAAAAGTTATGTTTGACCTTATACTACTCTTGTACAAAATTAAGATATTATATTTTACCAACAGAAGTATCGGTAGTAGGTAAAACCGATCTGGTAAAATATATGTTATCTAAGTCAGTATTGAGAGGACGAATTGGAAGGTGGATGTTAGCACTATCCGAATTCTCTCTCAAGTATGTCCCGGCAAAAGCTGTTAAAGGACAACCGATAGCCGACTTTTTAGCTGATCATCCATGTGTTGAAATTGAAGAGCCGAAATAAAATTTGGTCGGCTGTCAACCTTGGATACTTTACTTTGACGGTTCAAGAACAGCCGAGTCAGCAGGAGCTAGAATAGTTGTACAGTCTCCTGAGGGGTATAGCTGCCGGTTTGCTTTCGAATTAGATTTCGGCTGTTCCAACAATCAAGCCGAATATGAGGGTTTAATAATTGGCCTTGAAATTTTACAAGAATTAAAAGTTAAGTCACTCAAGGTCATCGGTGATTCACAATTGGTGATCAAACAAGTCAGTGGAGAATACCGATGCGAAAATCAGAATTTACAAAATTATCTAAGAAAAACAGTGGAATTGCTTTGCAGCTTCGGAGAAATTGAATTTGAGCATTTGACGAGAGAGAAAAATGAGGAAGCAAATGAATTAGCCCAATTGGCTTCAGGGTATAGAGAACCGAAACGAGGTATAATAGAAATAGGAAAAAGACTACTGCCTTCGGTTCATGTCCGAGAACCGATTATTGCTCTCATAGAGGTGAAAGATGATTGGAGAAAATCCATAATCGAATACTTAGAAGATCCCAACAAAAAGGTCGACTATAATATTCCAAGAAGAGCACTCGACTACTGTTTGTTAGATGGACAACTCTACAAGAGAACAGCCGAAGAAATATTATTAAAATGTTTAGGGCCTGAAGAAGCTATATTGGTGATAGGAGAAACACATAAGGGTTTATGTGGAGCCCATCTAGCAGGAAAAAGATTAAAATGGACAATTCGGCACTTAGGATATATTATTGGCCGACTATGCATCAAGATTGCATAGAATATGCTAAGGGTTGCCAAGATTGTCAATTTCATAGATCGGTATAGAGAGTTCCTGCTTCTGAGATGTATGCTATAATTAAATCTTGGCCTTTTCGAGGTTGGGCAATGGATTTGATTGGAGAAATTCAACCGAACTCTTCGGCTGGTCATAAATTTTTAATAGTGGCTGTCAACTATTTTATGAAGTGGGTAGAAGTAAAACCCGCTCAGTTGGTCACTCAAAAAGAAATCATTGATTTCGTCAAATATTACATAATTCATCACTTCGGGATTCCCGAAACAATTATAACCGATCAAGGAACAATGTTCACAGGAGGACAGTTCGTTCCATTCATCGAGTCTCGGAAGATAAGGCTACTTCATTCGCCTCCTTATTATGCTCAAGCAAATGGACAGGCTGAGGCAGCAAATAAGGTGATTATAATCTTATGAAGCGACATATCGGAAAGTATCCAAGGAAATGGAATGAAAAACTTTTCGAAGTATTATGAGCATGCCGAACTTCGGTAAAAACGTCAACAGGAATGACTCCATTCCAGCTAGTATACAGCCATGAGGCCGTGTTACCAGCCGAAATAACAGTTCTTTCTTTAAGAGTGGAAAAACAAAAATAACTATCGGCTGATAAATATAGTAATTTGATGAAGGAAGAAATGAAAGAAATACATGAAACTCGGTTGATGACATTGAACCATTTGCAAGCTTATCAAAGCCGAGTACGTAATGCTATAATAAAAAGTTAAAGCTAAGTCATTTGCAGTTGGTGACTTGGTTCTTAGGCTTATTTTTTCAATCGGTTGGAAAGACCGAGTATATAGAAAATGGTCTCCAAATTGGGAAGGACCAATTCAAATCAGTAGAATCACAAAGGGAAACGCGTATTACTTGAAAAAGATAAGTGGGTTAGAAAATGAAAAATCAATTAATGGAAAATATTTGAAAAAGTATTACCCATCCATGTGGGAGAATAATCAAAGTCAGAGTTAGAGGATTACAAGCCGAATCAAGATAGTAAATCTTTGAGTTGGTTCCATTCGGCTATAAGGTTAGCTTGGGCAGTCTCGGCTGCTTTTATCCTACGCTTCATTAAAGGATGCACTTTATAAAGTTGGGTAAGCTTGTCTTGAAGCTTTACCCCTTCATCCTTCTTCGTCTTCAACTGATCCTGTAGGAGGAGTCGACGCTCAGAGGTACGAGCTAGAGTTGATTCGGCTGCAGCTAATTCTTCCTTAAGAGTTGAAATTCGCTGCTGCAAAGCCAACTCCTGATCTGCTAAAGTTTGGTCTTCACGGCTTACTTCAGTAATAGGAGCCGCTACTTCAGGTATAGTTTTCTTAAAATGATCAACTTGGTAAAAATATTGATCAAGGGATAAAAGCTCAGCACTTAAAGATTGTTGCCGAGACAAAAAAGAAGAAAGTTGAGATGATAAGATTTCCACAAAGCATTTGCCGGCAGAAAAAATATCTGGTTGATCGGTTAAGTCAAGTGAAAGAGCGCACAGCCGATCAAATTGCTCTGAATTCTGAGCCAAATATAGGAGACCTTGACTATATAATCGTAGACACTCATCAAATTGTTGTTGAGTGTATAACGACATCACAATGGTAGTTGAATCATCTCCTTCATTAGAATTTGGACTCGAAACTAAGAGAGAGTGAAGAGTTGCAGAAAGAGGATCTTCTGAAACAGACGAAGAAGCTTCAGGAGTCAAGTAAGGCTCGGTTCGTGCTCCTTTAACGCCTTCTTCCAAAGATGCATTTACTTTTTCTCCCTCTGTTGCTGGTATTGGAATAGAAAGAGGTGATGTTGTACCACTTATTGGCAATTCTTGGCTCATTTCTTGAGTTGCCCTCTTTTTCTCTGCTTCTTGTTTCTTTATGAGGCGAGCCTCTCGGCGAAGTTGCATATCCATCTGCGTCTTCAAAGAAGGAGCAAAATGGATTCTTTCAGGAGAAGACTGTTTATTAAGAAAAAATGATAAATAGATGAAGAAACAAAAGGATTGAGTGTAGATAACTAAATTGGTTTACCTCAATCTGAACCGACTCATTAGAAACAGAGCTTTTTTCAGCAGCCAAAGATGGTACTTCGGTTCCTTCTTTTGGAGCATCAGCCGAAGATATTTCTTCGGCTCTTCTTTCTGGAATCGTAACCGAAGGTACATCTTCGGCTCTTTTCTTTAAAACGTCAGCCGAAGGAGCGCTTTCAGCTTGTTCGAAATACGAACGCGGTCTCTTGACGACCGACTTGCGCCACTTTGAAGGCGGCGGAGGAGTAGATTGTGTAGCTTCCGTCGGCCTTTTCTCTGAAGCTGGGACCGACGGAGAAACCGGAATTGACTACAAAAAAAAGAAAAAGTAAGCATTACATATACCAAGAAAAGAAAAATCAAAAGAAAAGCAGAGTATATTACAGAAGAAGGAGGGATATCGGAGATATGATCAGAAATCTCTTCCGATTCTTCTTTTAGTACAGATGAAGCGGCGGTATCGTCCGGAAGACCTTTGCTTGGAAAAGGCACTGTAAACAAAAAATAAATAAGCAGGAATTATGTCGAACAGAAAATTTTCTATAAGTAAGAGATGTACCAATTGGGTGAATAGTTTTGCGGTGTGCCTGCGAAGTAGACAAATTGAAGGTGATATTGACAAAACGATCCCAATTAATGATACAGCGGAAACCTACTACTCCTGTACAATTCGGCCTAAAGCATAATAATTTGAAGAATCGCCGAAGACGATTCCCCATGGCCGAAATTCGATCAGCATCAACTATACTTTTGGTGGGAGGATGATGAACGGCAGTATTGGCCGTAAAGAACTTGGCTGGAGCAGGGATTGCTTGTGTAAATCCAAATTGACGCGCTGCGAACTGGGGGGAGTAAACCTCAGTACTGGGTAGTAGTTTCAAGCGCGATTTCAAACCAATGTGCAAATCCCTTGTAGCCAAAAAAGAGTACCAAACATCTGAATGTTCGCCAGCACGGGAAGAAGCAGTTTCACCTTGAATGGCCTCATACCTAACTAAAAACCAAGGTGGGCCGGTGACACTATTAACAAGAGGAGACCAAGAAATGAGGAAATGAGGACCCGATTCATAAAAAGTTTTGAAATAGGTGATAAAATCAAGATGGTGGCTTGATGTTAACGGCTGAGGACAGCCGAAAGCAAGCCAATAAGAGTCAAAATGAGCAGCCGAGTCTAGATCTAGAGGTTCTCAGCACAATTTATGAAAATAAATTTGCAGAAACATTTGCAAAAACCAAAAAACACCACAACCCGAGCTGATTGTTACACCATCTCCAGAGGGTAGTGGTTTAATGGAATCAAAGATTTCCCCATAGACGAAGGCAAGAAAATAAGACCCTAGAGCTAATCTATCGCCGTTAGATAAACCAACGGTGATTGGGACAAAGTCCCAATTGATTTTCTGCGAACGAGTGCAGAAGAGATTGTGGCATAACCAATATAGGAGGAACGCTGTATGTTCTTTCCTAGTGACAAGAGCAGGGGATTCGCCTGCAAACTTATGGAGGAACTTGGAGTAAGCCAAGTCATTGAGGTCGAGATGAGCCTCAAAGTCAAACACACCATCAGGATTATAAGCCATAGAGATAGTAACTCCATGAGGACGCAGTCCAACGATAGCGGCTACATCAAAAAGAGTCAGAGTAAGAGCTCCTCCTCTGAAAAGAAAAACGTTAGAAACAGGGGACCAAAAAACAGAGAGCAGAAGCTAACAGAAGGTTGTCGGCTAAAGGAGGCTTCCTAGATAGCGGAATAGCTTCGTAAATCCCGATCTCCTTGCAAGAATCACCATAAACAGCCTCCACTCAGTCCAACCAATCCAAGTAAGCATCTGAAATACTCAGCCAAGTTCGAAGACTTTTTTCTGTCGAAGTCGAGGAATATCAGGAGTGGAGATGAATGGATTTAGCCATTAATGGAAGACCATCACTAGGTAAGAAAAATCATCAGGAGTTGGATCTTCAGTAAAGGAGGGACCCAAGGTTAATCTAGTGGGGTCTAAAGAGAGATATGGTTTAAGTAAAGTATAATCCAGTGAAGGATGAGTAGATAAAGGCGGGAGCGGCGCCATTACTCGAAGCGAAAAGAAACTATGGAATGAGTAGAAACTGTGAATGAGAAATAAAGAATAGAGATGGTGAAGAAGAAGAAAGGGACAAGGAAGACAAATTCTGAGTATAAGAAGGAATGAGAAGCTTAACAAGGAAGGGAAGAAGAGCCGTCGCATCGAATTCGATTTCTGAGGTCGGCTATAATGATGAAAAGACGGCGGCAATTAAGATGACCTAATTAATGCCGCACATAAGACAAAAAGAAATAATGGAATCACAGCTGTGAGAAAGTAATAGACGGCCAAGATGAAACCGTACGGGACACTTGTAACTGACAATATCGGAGGCCACGCCACGGATCTCGTCAGGATTGTGGCCATAAAGAAATAGCAGACGGTTGAGATGAAGCCGTACAAAGAATTTGAAATTAATGGATGGCTAAGATGAAGTCGTGCAGAGAATTTGAAATTGGTTGGATCGAGAACCACGCCTCGGATCACGATTGCTACCGAAGCGACGGCAACATATTAATAATAGAAAAAAGCGAACGGTTGAGATGAAACCATATTATTTGAATCGTGCGCCTCGGATCACGCCAGCTACCGAAGCGTTACTTCGAAAGCTGCCGAGGGGGCAATTGTTGAGCCAATTAGGCGCGGATAGATGGTACACCGGTATTCTGTAACACACTGGACCTTTGCAAATTGCGAGGTTCGAGTGTTTGATCTGTGTATCGAGCTTTTTCAGACTTTCTGGAAGGTCGTAGACAGTGTTCCGACCTATGGCTCGCATCCAGAGAATTGTGGTTTTAAGCTGGTGCCAAAAGCCCAAAAAGATTGGATCTTGGTCAGCTCTCGGGTAGTCTGCAGCAGAGCTTGTACCGGAACAAGACTGGTCTTGTACCGGTACAAGGTTGATAGTTGTACCAGTACAGCCATCGGGCTTGTACCGGTACAGAGCCGCAGACCCCGCAACCCGAGCCTCGGGTTTGCATTTTCGTGGTCCTTGTACCGGTACAAGGACCCGTGTACCGGTACAAGGAGGCAGTTTCGTGCAGAATGAAACT
>NC_033639.1:4834704-4840422 GCF_001540865.1 Ananas comosus | reverse complement strand
TTTTATGGTTTACTTTTCAGAGCCTTCGGCACCGGCGGAGGCACGGGATCGCGGCAAGGGGATCGCTTAGCTAGCTAGCGAGGAGCGGTACTTTGCCTAGGTGGTTTACTCTTTCTTTTTGTAATTGAGAGAGTGAGAGATTTTTGTATCCATGTATAGAGACCACCTATGTATCTACCTATAGCACTTGTATCTGAGGTTTTCTTGTATCACTTTATGTCTTATTTAGTGGATTTACAGTTTTACCCTTATCTTTTGTTGTAGCATTTAGACATTTATTGCTCTGATACTCCTAAATGTCTTTTATTATTGCTTTTATTATTGTTGTTTTTAGACGCCTTATATGTTTTAGACGTATGGCGGGTCTGGGCACATGCCGGGCGGGCTTTCACTTATTCCCTCCAAAAGCATCAATCTTGCCGTACACCAGGAGCACTGGAAGAGAAACCGTCGCGCCAATTAAGAGATGTTACAGTAACCGCAAGCAGTTGCAAGTGGTTCCGATCGGCTGAAAGTGTGCTGAAAGTGGTCCGGAGAATCAGGAGTAATGGCCGACCATGCACAAATAATAACTGATCACAAGGGGCGATCTATAAATAGGTCAATAACGCCCTAAAAAGGAGTCTTTTCCCTGTGAACAAAAGACCACCCTTAATTCCTCGCAATTTTCTATAGTTTTTAGGAGTAGTCTACTTGTAATTTTCTCTTTCCCGCATTTACTGTTCTTCCTAGGTGTAGTTTTAAGTAGATCAACCGAGTCTGCATGCCATCCAGCACACTCAACCCATGTACTTCTTATCAGTGAATATAAAGGCATTCGGCTCTTCAAGCCGATCCATTCCTTTGTTCTATAGTCATTCGGCACCTCGGCCGACTTCAGTTCTTACTTTGCCCGTACATTCGGCTCATCCAGCCGAACCGAATTTAGTGTAGAGTTTCGAACCCGGCTGGTCCGATCCCTCATCAGCCGAATCGCTTGATCGATTAAAGGGCGCAAACTTCGAGGGTCGGTATCAAGAGCCGTTTCCATCCCGACACGCTCCCCGAGGAGGACCTTTGACCCGATCGAGGATCGGAGATTTTCGGCACCAACACAACCGAACTATGATTACATCAATCCAAATGTTCCCTCAGATGAAGATCGACCTCTGCAATCTGTACTATATATTCCTCAATCGTTATGTTTATGTCTTCAAATTAAAATTTCCTTATAGCTCTCTGCTTTTCTCCGGTCCTTTTTTTGGCTTATGTTGGTTCTTTGATTGTTAATTAGAATTATGTAATCGATTACATCATTATTTCTTTTTACAGATAAACCTTTAATTTGCAAACTAGCTAACATGACCAGCACCACAAAGCTCAGTATGAAGCTCCTAGTCGACGCTAAAGCCAACAAAGTGCTTCCGCCGAAGCCGAAAAAGACGTGCATGGTCGACTTCTTATTCAGCCTCGTCGCGCTTCCAGTCGGGACCATTATAAAGCTCATAACAAAGGAATCCATGGTTGGAAGCATCGCAAACATGCATCAGAGCTTAGAGAACCTCGACTCTACCTACTTCCTCTCCGATCAAGCCAAGGTCGATCTCCTCAACCCGAAGGTATCTGTAATATATCGAAACCTCGGTAGAGAACATTGGACTTTAGCCAAATTGACTAAAGCATCCAAGAGAAATAGTTGGGCAAGTCCCAATTGGCATTCCAACAAGATTGGAAGGATTAAAAGTGAGTTTAAAAGAGTTAGAAAGGTTTTTGCATTGATTGGAGCAAAGTAGAAACGAAAAGATGCAAAAAAAACTGCAGTCTGGGCAAAGTGTATCGGTACAACATCAATGTTGTACCGGTACTAAACCGCTGACCGAGAGAAGGCTGCTCTCATGTTTGCTCTCTGCGAAGTTGTGTTACCGGTGACACCCTGCCTATATCGGTACACTTTGGTCTGGCAGCAACATTGAGGTCTGTTGCAAATAAGAGTTTTGGGGGGGCTTGGTTGCTATTGTTGCAACCTATAAACGACCCAACACACCCCTTTTCCCCTGTTTACACAGCACCTCACCCTCCCTCTCATTTCCCTCTTTCTCTCTCTAGAAATCTCTCCCTAGAGCAAGAAGGTGTAGGAGGAGAAGGCTTTGGAGGTGGATTTTGGAGGTCTAGAAGGTCAAGAAGCTCTCCTACAAGGTGGACCTTCGGAGTACTTTGGACTAAGGTGAGTTTTATGCAATAACACTTCTAGGGTTTGGATTTAGACTCTAAATCTTTGGGTTTAGGACTTCTTGCAAAGCTAGAAGCACTCTTGAGCAATGAACTCCATGAAAATCCATAGAAGCTTCATGTGCTCTTATGGCGATCTTCTAGGGTTAACTCTAGATGCCCTAAGAATGGTTCAAATGGGTTAGAAATGGTATTAGAGAAGTTCTAGAGGCTTAACAAGCTTTCATTTGCTTGTTCTAGAGATCAAACCAAGAGATTGCTATGGTGACATTGTTAGGGCACCAAATTTGGGGCTTTTGTCCTAGGTTGTTTTCGAGGTAAATTGACCTTGTGGAAACCTAATTAGGGGTATTTCTGCCGCGTTGGTGGACTCGGTTCGGGGAAACAAAGAGTCTATGTAAAGATATTTAGTAAAAATCCTAATTTTGCTCTATTTTGGTACAGATCGCCGCAGCACGCGGAATAGGAGTCCAAAAATCACGAGAATCGAACCCCAACTCCTTTGCTACTATTCGAGGTGGGGGGTGCACTCCGGAATCGTTAGATTCTCCTTTATGTCTATATCACCTTTTATTGAGCATATGTGTCAATAGTCATTCATGCATAATAGGGTAATTTACATGTGAATGTTGGTTGGACTTCAATTATATGCTTCTAACGTAGATGAACATAGTGATTGATATGAACCATAGAGGACATGTTTGTTGGAACTCTATACATGTGTGAATGTGAGACTTGGACTATGATAATAGTAAACAAAGATGATATTGACAATAGAGACAAGATTGGCATTAAGAAATGAATCGTTAAATAAAGTTTAACCATTAGTGGCATTATGGTAAGTGTAGCCTAGAGTGTAGCATATATGACAAGGTAAAAACCTGTTATAGTATTGTGGCATTGTGACATTGTGGCTATACGTCCTCAAGTTGAGGATTGAATCGATACTCACGATAAGTCTTGGCTTGAGGGAGATAGCTCCCCCACAAGCGGTGCGCTACGGAGTAGGTCACCACGGGGATAGTGGCCCCGAAGACGATCCCTCGAGCGAAAGTGCTTGGAGCCTCCTCGAACAATAGAGATTTCGGGTTGTGAGTTTTTGGGGTTAACAAGGTTAACCGGTATAATTGGGTAAAAGCCAAAGTAAATTATGGAAAGCGTATGCATGCATATTCAATATTCATATGTTTATCTATCTGTTGACAGTTGTCTTGCAGGCATAGTATTAGCATTAGTATGGTTACTATTTTTTTTTCTTTGAAATACTTATGCCTGAATAGACCTAGTGGGTAAGTCGGCGAGGTCGGTGGCCGAACCCACTGGGAACTTCGTTGTAGTTCTCACACCACTAACCCTACAGATCCGAGCGGGAGCGGGGCGGCGGAGGCTCGAGGCAAGGGTCTTGCGCCATAGCTAGTGGCCACCGGAGTATTTATATTTATAGTCATTCCCTTTTGTTCATGTATCAACTTTCATTTTGTTGATCAAGTGATGTAAAAGTTGTAAACAATCATATATTTTGGGTCGGATGATTATGATGTAAAGAAATTATGAATGAAAGTAAAATGAATGTAATAGTTTTAGTTTACTTATATTTGGTTAAAATGTAATCAAATATTATGTATGTGGTTGCTTGTAGTAGATTAGAACTTTCATTCTTATTGTTGCTTGCCCTCGTGCAAACCTTATATAATTGTAAATCTCATTGATTGATTGCTTAATTATACTTGCTGCGTTAAGCCTTGGGCGGGCAGAAGAGGTCCTGTCCGTTCGGCGTCTGTTGACGTGGCCCGAATCCGACGAAATTGGCGGAGCTTGAGGCGTGACAGTATCAGTCCCTTCGCTCTCAGAAAATGGCGTAGTACTCCTTTTGCCTACTTCTGCATCATCGTCGAGTACAAATGAAAAGTACTATAGGTACTCCTATAATTATAAGTCCTCTTGCTACAACTATGTCACGAATATTAGTGGGACTACATATGCCCTTCATGCAAGAATACCATGACACAAGAGGTAACGGGCGAGAATAGTAATGGAGAAAATGGTTTAGGAGTAGTGAAGGGGGAGCTTACGTACACCATAATGGATGATCTCTACATCAGACCCATGTCAACTATATCAAGCATCACCCTGCTTAACACCTGTAATTAATGTTAAGGACTTGAGCGTGCTCTAGGAGAAGACCATGGAGCTCGGCATGAAAGAGGTTCCATTATTCTTCTAACCTTTTCTATCTTTCCTTTTTTTCTTTCACTTCTATTGTAGAACGCAGCGGAAGTATTCGTTCGTACCTTTTGCGGAAGCGATTCGAGCCGGATCGGATAGATTAATTTACGTGTCCTTGAATCTTCCTTGAAAATCTTCTAACTCCCCAAACTCGTGGTGGATCGAACTGCAAACGAGCGCGATCGCAAATCCACCGTGCAAGTCCCTCTAGAATAATAGGTCGATGGAGGATGTGGTTTCTCTCTATTATTTTTTTTTTATTCTCTCTCTTTTTTCGTTCTTTCCGTATATTACGTTATGTGGGATCGCCCGCATATTTATAAGGGATTCCAAAATCCTTATGGCTTAGAGATAAGGCCAAATCGGTTATTAATTGTTATCCTAATATGACTAGGATTTATCTCTAACTAACTTTTCAATTTGAAAGCGAGATTAATTCCAATCCAATTAGATAACATAATATCCGTCGGATCGAACCCGCTTATGGGCGTACCCGATTCGATTTAACCGAATGCCAACATCTATCTCAGATTTAGGTAATTAAGTGATATTCTAAATTGCAGCACCAGAACCTGGCAACTTGGAGCTGTAAATTAATCAAGAGAAGTTGTAAAGAAGAGCTAATGAGAATAACACGTGGGTCCAATCCTTATGCCTATAACATATTGAAACTACAAAACTGTGTAGGTGTTTGGATGAAATAGAATTATATAACTCTTGGCAGTGTAACTCAGCTTTTAACAACACCTGTTTAATAGTTTTTCTATGTTAGAGGGATTATTCATAGAGAAGCCCAATAGCACCTAGTAGTCCCGTATTAAATAGAACAAGAATTGTGGACTTTATTTAGTGGGTAAGAGTATCTCCATTTGTTAACTTAAGTTTTTGGATTGGTTCCCTAGAGCCAGTTGCAAAGAGCTTGGTGATTGGTACCCGAGGTCCCAGGCCCTCGAATCCTAGTTGGTTCACATTTCCAGCTAAGTTTATTTCTAAATGAAATAAACGAAGTGGGTAGCGTGCTATCTGTCTCTCAAAAAAAAATAAAAAAAAAAGTTTTTGGATTGGTTCAAGTCAGTTAACATCTATTAAGCCCTACATCTTATACTTTTAATCTTATTGCTCAATTTCTACATATAAAATCTGTAAGTTAATAGGTGGTATGACTAAAATATCTATAACATACATGAATTCTCAGTTTTGGAACAGGTGGCGAGCGTGGAGGCGCGGGCAGGAGCGAGCGCGGGGCGCGGGCAGGCGGGCGCGCATGGGGGGGCGCCGCGTGGC
>NC_033639.1:4801624-4833829 GCF_001540865.1 Ananas comosus | reverse complement strand
TTTTTTATACAATTTTTTGACTTTTTTTTTTACTATTATTTATTTTATTTATATATTTATTTCTGCAGAATCGTTCCGCTGCAACGCGCGGGTCCTTCACTAGTGAGACATGAGATTAAGAGTCCATATATAATAAATACATGCATGGTGCTCAACATGCACATGAGAGGCACTAGCTAGGTGTAGGAAATAATTGTTGGCTTAATTGCCCCTTGGGCACCCCAACCTTATACTTTTCACAATCAAGTGTAGGCAATAATAATACAGTTTATTATTATATATTTCAATTTTTTTCTTCAATAGTAAATAAAGATACGGAGCAAAATGTAATGCAGTCAAGAGTTAGGAGTGCTAAATGAAGGACTTAAAAGTTGGAGGACTAAAGTGAAAGTTGGCTAGTAAGTTTAGTGACTGAGTGGTGCAATTATTAATTTACCCAAGAATCCATCTCAACTGAGGCTAGGCAAAGGTAGACGTATTCGTTGAAGCTTAACCCAAATTCAGTCACTGTGAATCGTGAATCTGAGTAGATTAAATGAAATCTATTACTAACATCATCATCCCTTGAAATTTGTTTTCTACGAATATATAATTTAGGCAGTTTAATTTTCTCGCATTTATTGATCTCTATGAACTTGTGCAAATTAATTAATAAACCGTCTATGTCAGTATTTTCGTGTAAACTCTTGAAAAGTCTTGTTTATTTGCAGGAGCATTCCATAGTAGGGACATCTACGAGAAAGAGTTTGCGTTGCAACATACCCTAACAAGAGCATCGGCTTATATTAGTAAGATTTTCAAAAATAAAACACATAAAATTATCGATTTTGCAGATATATTTGCAAAATTTTACATATTTTTAAGATTATGCGCGCAAAAGAGATCCATATATTTATATATTTTATGCACATGATGGGCAGGGTTTGCAGCTGCTGAAGGCATCTCTTCAGTCTAAGACTGTTTTCACCGACGTTTTCCTCACGAAGAGGGCTGCACGAGTGAAGGGATCAATCTGATATAGAATGGCTTTGTTGAATGTTAGGTTCTTTTTTGGTGGTTAATAATGCAGGATTTTGCTCAAGCTTCTTTTGTGTCAATGGACATACTCGTGATATATATATGTGTGTGTGTGTGTGTGTGTGTGTTTCTGGAAAAGGGAACAGAGAAGTAGGTAAACATCTGATAAGATGTTACTGTGGGAAAAAAAAAAAAAAAAATTACAGTGCAGCAAAATACCCCAACCCTAAAAAAGGCCTTCTCTTATTTTAGGGGATTGTGGAGCCCACATACAATTTTTTTAAGGATTAGTTGCACATTGATCCCCAACCTTTCTACTATTTTTTATTTTGGCCTCCCCTTTCATCATCAGTAACGATAATGAAGACACTGCCGCCAAGAATATCAAAAATAGTATTTTCACTCCAATTAATTTTTTAATATTTTTTATTTGAAAATTGTACCTTGATGAAAATTAAAAAAAAATATTATTCATCTTTTTTAATACTGCAATGAGCTTTTGTTTTATTTTAAACTGATTTATTCGTTTTACTTATTAGGTTTAAATACTTTTAGAAAGAAATAAACTTTAATTTTATTCTTTAATTCATTCTTTAATTTTTAATTATTCAATACTGATATAAATAATATTTAGAAATATTAATGCATATAATTAATGATAGCTACAGATGACAAGTGAGTTTGTATTATTCAACACTTATATATTATAGATTATCTTTTTAATATAAGTTATAATATTAAACTTCATATTAATTTACATGCCATAGTGACTAACTATAATAATGTCTAACCGCGGCATCGCGCGGGATTCTTAACTAGTGTATATAAAAAAATAAAAATAAAAAAAGACACGTGGGAATTATTTTAGAATGTCCTGTAGAGGGTTTGCAAAAATCAGTTCGGTTCAGCAAATCTGCAAAAACCGGCTCAACCGAACCGGTCGGAGGAAGCAAGTCGTTCCCACGTTCTTCTCTGTCGTGCATAAAACCCTAAAACCCCTCGTACTCTCCTATTCCTCTCTCTCATCCGCTTTGATTTTTTTCCCCAATTTTCTTCACAATTTTCAATCTATTTATATACCTCTCAATGACGAAGAAGAAGAAGGTGATCCTCCCCCAATCTCCCTACCGAAATTGTCGACAATGAGATCGAGGTATCTGACGAGGATTTCGATTTCGTGAGGAATAATCTCAAATACGCCGAATTCCTCACCAAGATCGACAAAAAATAAATCGATAAGTTCGTAATCTATTGATTTCTTACGGTTTTCTTCTGACATAAAAGTTTCCTCGCAGTTGTTGGTATATATTTTTTGGTGTATTTTTTGGATTTTTATGCTTTTTTTTTTGTGGATTGTGGATTTGAAGGCATGTAATGCGAGTTGCGGATCACGAAGATGATAAATTGGAAGTGCTTTACAAGAAGCGGAATCAAAAATCTGCCCTCTTGAAGGCTCAGGAAGAAGAGCTCCAAGTGGACCCTGCTGACGCTCTTCCCATTAAGACTTTAGATGGGAAGCTGCAATATAGAATTGGTAATTATCACATTATCTAAGTTATTTAGTGCAGTTTCTCCATAATTTTTTGTTTTTTATTAATATTCGAGTGGTTTTGATGCACTAAGTGAGAAGAACCTTAATAATCGGAGCTTGCACAAACTCAAATTGTTTCGAGTTGGGAAAATTATATTACTAAACCATGTCTCTGTAGTAATAAAGAGTTTGTCTTGGGGTGTGATTTTCTCGGAATTGAGTAGAGCCGTTCAAAAACGTAGCTTTTTCATCAAAATCCTCTCTACAGTTTCTAGCTACAGCAAAAGCAGTAGTACGAAAGAAGAGAGAGGGTGAGTTAAATGGAATGGTGGGCCCCACATTCCATGAGACGTGAGATGCAGGCAAAACAGGATATAAGAACATTCAATTTGTTTTATTTTCTCTTCTTTTTTACCCAGCATTTACAACTACAATTCAACCAATTTTTTGTTATGTACTTCTATTATATTTGATCTATCAAAATCATCTAATACCATATGAATTCGACATACATAATAGAAATACACATAAAATTGAATCTTAATCGAAAAAAACCCTATCTTCCTCAAAAAGATCATTAAAAAAGAAGGAAAAAGAAAAAAAGAAAAAAAGAAAGGATAGAAAAAGAAATAGAATTAATTAGAAAAAATGATGTTGATCACATACCAAAGAGTTGCCTCCGAAGATTCTTCCCCATGGTCTCGTTGTTGCAGATGAAGACGTAACCCCCCACCGCCCATTCCTCAGCAGAACTTCCTAAGGGGACTGCGTCTTAAACCTCTTATCTGTCGCTCCATTATTCCAGTTATTGCTACTATTGCTGCTGCTGTTATTTTTTTGGTTATTGTTCTTCTTCATCCCACTCCCTCTGATTCCGTCGTTATTCCATCCTTGTCGCCGCCTTCCCCGCATCCATCACCTCCCTGTCCAACCACCACCACCGGCGCCCCGTGCCACAGCCACCGCGGGCATCGCTCACGTTCACTTACATACTCACCCACAGATTCAGCCACGGCACCCATAGAGGAGGTGCTAGTGGCGGCAGAAGATGAGGAGGAAGGGCAGCGGCGGAAGGAGCGAGGAGGAGGGGGCGGGAAGGAGGGAGTAGATGGAGAAGAAGGGGTTGTTGGCGAGAGAGAGGGAGATGGGAGAGCATTGGAGAACTCTGAGAAGTGGAATGAGAAGATGTACGTTAGGAAGAAGAGGGATGGGGGAAGTACGGCGCCTGAGAGAAGGCATGGAGAGAAGGCATGGAGAGAACGTAAGTTGGCCCCACCTAGCAGAAAATGCCAAGAGAAAGTGTTGTTCGGGATGAGGGAGAAGGGGCTGTTAGGGCGTTGGAGATAAAGAAGTGGTTAGGGAGAGGGTAAGGGAAGTACAAAGAAGAAAAATAAAGGGGAGAGGGTGTAGGTATATGAGAAGGGGAATGGGACGAACGACATAAGAGGGCCCACAGAGCAGAAAACGCGAGACCAACAAGTAAGGAGAAGGTATGGGCATAGAAAATTAAAAAATCATAAAATCATGAATAAAAAATTAAAAAAAGGTTTAAAAAAAAAAAAGAAGAGTCCAATTAAGTACATACACTCGATGTTGTAGCCATCGCCACTCGACGGACCACCGCTTCCTCTCACCGTCTGCCAAGGCGGCAGCAAAAGGGTTCTCCTAGAGGACGTCGATAGTGGCAAGGTGGCGATTCTTGCTCGAACTGGCAAGTGAAGTGGAGATATGGGCATAGAGAATTAAATCATAAATAAGATAAAAATTTTAAAGAAAAAAGGGGTAAAAAAAGAAGAGCCTAATTTATTACGTACACTTGACGGCGGCGCCGCCAGTGACACTGCCACCACCTGACGCTCTACCGCTTCTCGTCGCCATCGACCGCAACGGCGTTGAAGAGGTGCTCCCGGAGGAGGTCAACAGTGGCGAGACGGCGGAGGCGACGACAATCGACAAAGAGGGCAAAAAAGGAGAGGGCTGGGAGGAGGAGAAGGAGGAGGATGAGAATAGATGAGTTGTGGAGGAGGTGAGTTAGAGTCAAGGACGCATGTGAAAAGGAAAAATGCCCGAACGGGCAATATAGGGAGGAGAATAGGGGAAGGGAGAAGTAGGTGAACATCTGATAAGATGTTACGGTGAGGAAAAGAAAATCTACAGTGCCGCAAATACTCAAACCCTAAAAGTGGCATCCCCTTATTTTAGTGGATTGTGGAGCCCACATACAATTTTTTTAAGAATTAATTGCACATTGGTCCCGAACCTTTCTATTATTTTTTTATTTTGGCCTCCCCTTTCATCATCAGGGACGACAATGAAGATATTACAGCCAAGAAAATCAAATATAGTACTTTCACTCTAATTAATTTTTTACTATTTTTTATTTGTAAATTATACCTTGATGAAAATAATAAAAAAATATTATTCATCTTTTTTAATAATGTAATGAGCTTTTATTTTATTTTAAACTAATTTATTCGTTTTACTTATTAGGTTTAAATGTTTTTAGAAAAAAAATATACTTTAATTTTATTCTTTAATTCATTCTTTAATTTTTAATTACTCAATATTGAGAAAAATAATATTTAAAAATATTAATGCATATAATTAATGATAGCTGCAGATGATAAGTGAGTTTGTATTTTTCAAAAATTATATATTATAGATCATCTTTTTAGTATAAACTATAATATTAAACTTCGTATTAATTTACATGTCGTAGTGACTAACTATAATAATGTCTACCCGCCGCATCGCACGATTTCTTAACTAGTGTATATATAAAAAAAGACACATAGGAATTATTTCAGAATGTCCTATAGAGGGCTTGCAAAACCTGTTCGGTTCAGCAAATCTGCGAAAATCGACTCACCCAAACCGGTCGCACGTAGCGAGCCATTCCCGTGTTCTTCTCTGTCGCGCATAAAACCCTAAAACTCGTTGTACTCTCCTATGCCTCTCTGTCATCCCCTTCGAATTTTTTTTCATAATTTTCTTCGCAATTGTCTATCTATTTACCGCTTAATGACGAAGAAGAAAACGGTGATCCTCCCCCCAATCTCCCTTCCGAAATTGCCGACAATGAGATCGAGGTATCCGATGAGGACTTCAATTTCGTGAGGAATAATCTCAAATACGCTGGATTCCTCACCAAGCTCAACAAAAAATCGATCGATAGTTTTGTAATCTAGTGATTTCTTAGGATTTCCTTCTGATAGAAAAGTTTTCTCGCAGTTGTTAGTATAAAAATTCATTTTTTGGTGTATTGTTTAGGTTTTTATACTCTTTTTTTGTGGATTGTGGATTTGAACGCACATAATGCGAGTTGCGGATCACGTAGATGATGAATTGGAAGCGCTTTACAAGAAGCGGAATCAAAAAGCTGCTCTCTTGAAGGCTCAGGAAGAAGAGCTCCAAGTGAACCCTGCTGATGCTCTTCCTATTAAGACTTTAGATGGAAAGCTGGAATATAGAATTGGTAATTATCACATTATCTAAGGCATTTAGTGCAGTTTCTCCCTAATTTTTTGTTTCTTATTAATATTTGGGTGGTTTTGATGCACTAAGTGAGAAGAACCTTAATAATCAGAGCTTGCACAAACTAAAATCTTTTCGAGTTGGGAAAATTATATTACTAAACCTTGTCTCTGTAGTAATAAAGAGTTTGTTTTGGGGTGTGGTTTTTCTAGAATTGAGTAGAGCCATTTAAAAAAGTAGGTTTTTCATCAAAATCCTCTCCACAGCTTCCAGCTACAGCAAAAGCAGTAGTACAAAAGAAGAATTTCTATTTTTGCGTACTAAAAGCACACTTGTGCTTCCCACTAGAGCAAAAGCTTTGAGCTTGTTGCATGCCATATGCCTAAAAGCTGCTTCTAGACGCAATCACCCAACTCCTCCATTCATGTTGTAGAGAGAGAAAAAGAGAGAGAGAGAGAGAGAGAGAGAGAGAGAGAGAGAGAGAGAGAATGGTTTGGAAAAAGAAGGTTGACAGGGAGAGGAAGAGGGTTTGCGGATACGACGAGTTGGCGACAGATCAGAGAGATGGGACGGTGGATGGAAGAGGGAAAGGGAGTAGGTGAGAGGGGTATGGGCAAGGGAAGAGGAAGTGGGTGAGAGAGGATGAGAAGGGTCGAGAAAAGGGGAGAGAGATGGTGAGTGAAATGGAATGGTGGGCCCTACATTCCGTGAGATACAGGCTGAACAGGATTTAAGAACATTCAATTTGCTTTCTTTTCTCTTCTTTTTTACCCGGCATTTACAACTACAATTCAACCGATTTTTCATTATGTACTTCTATTATATTTGATCTGTCAAAACCATCTAAAACCATCTGAATTCAACATACACATTAGAAATACACATAAAATTGAATCTTAATCGAAAAAAAATTCTATCTTCCTCAAAGAGATATTAAAAAAGAAGAAAAAAGAGAAAAGGAAAAAAAGAAAGGATAGAAAAAGAAATTGAATTAATTAGAGAGAGTGATGTTGATCACATACTAAAGAGTTGCCTTCGAAGATTCTGCTCCATGGCCTTGTTGTAGCAGATGAACACATAACCCCCCACCGCCCATTCCTCGGCAGAGCTTCCGAGGGGGACCACATCTTAAACCTCTTATCCATCGTTCCATTATTCCCGTTATCGCTATTGTTGTTGCTGCTGTTATTTTTTTCATTATTGTTCTTCTTCATCCCACTCCTTCCGATTCCATCGTTATTCCATCCTCGTTGCAGCCTTCCCCGCATCCATCGCCTCCTTGTCCAACCACCACCACCGGCGCCCCATGCCGCCGTCACCGCGAGCATCGCTCACGTCCGCTCACCTACTCATCCACAGATTCAGCCATAGCTATCACAAAGCTGGTGCAAGTGGCGGCAGAAGATGAGGAGAGAAAGGCAGTGGCGAAAGGGGCGAGGAGAAGGGGGTGCCAGGCGGCGGAAGGAGCGAGGAGGAGGGGGTGGGGAGCAGGGAGTATATGGAGAAGAAGGGATTGTTGGAGAGAGAGAGAGGGACATGTGAGAGCATAGGAGAACACTGAGAAGTGGAATAGGGAGATGTACGATACTGGAAAGAAGTGGGATGGGGGATGCACAGCACTTGAAATGAGACATAGGGGGAATGTGAGCAGGCCCCACCTAACAGAAAATACAAAGAGAAGAGGTTGTTCGGGAGGAGGAAGAATAGGCTGTTGGGGTGTTGGAGATGAAGAGGTTGTTGGGGAGAGGGCAAGGGAAAGTTCAGAGAAGAAAAATAAAGGGGATGGGGGTGTACGTTATATGAGAAAGGGAATGGGACAAACGACATAAGAAGGCCCATAGAGCAAAAAACACGGGACCAGCAAGAAAGGAGAAGGTATGAGCATTGAAAATTTAAAATCATAAAATCATAAATAAAAAATTAAAAAAAGGGTAAAAAACAGAGCCTAATTTAGTACATAGACTCAATGGTGTCGCCACCGCCACTCGACGCTCCACCGCTTCCTCTCAACATCGACCATGGCGGCAGCAAAGAGGTTCTCCCAGAGGATGTCGACAGTGGCGAGGCGGCGATTCTTGCTTGGACCGTCAAGCGAGGTGAAGGTATAGGCATAGAGAATTAAATCGTAAATCAGATAAAAATTAAAAAGAAAAAAAGGGGTAAAAAAAAGATGTGTCTAATTAAATACGTATACTAGACGGCAGCTCCGTTTGTGGCGTCGCCGCCACCTGACGCTCTGCCACTTCTCACCGCCATCGACCGCGATGACGTTGAAGAGGTGCTCCCGGAGGAGGTCGACGATGGTGAGGCGGCAGAGGCGACGGCAATCAACAAAGAGAGCAAGAAGGGAGGGGGCTGGGAGGATGAGGAGGAGAATGAGGATGGATGAGTTGTCGAGGAGGTGGGTTAGAATTAGGAAGGCATGTGAAAAGGAAAAATGCCCGTACGAGCAGTATGGGGAGAAGAATGGGGGGAGGGAGAAGTAGATGAACATTTAATAAAATGTTACGATGGGAAAAAAAATCTATAGTGCTGCAAAATACCCCGACCCTAAAAAGGCATCCCCCTATTTTAGGGGATTGTGGGACCCACATACAATTTTTTTAAGGATTAATTAGACATTGGTCCCCAATCTTTCTACTATTTTTTATTTTTGTCCTTAATCTTTTCTTTTTGCTATCAAATTTCCAAATCTCTTGATTTATCGCAATAAAATGGTACTATTAAAAAAGATTTTAGAATTAACGACATTATCCTGATATTATCTGTTTAGTTTTCTTTTGCATGTCAATTTTATATTTATCTTTATCTTTATCTTTATCTTTATCNATAGTAGCCACACTCTATATATATATATATATATATATATATATATATATATATATATATATATATATATATATATATATATATAGAGATAGATAGAGAGAGAGAGAGAGAGAGAGAGAGAGAGTAGGTCTTGTGTGCTATTAGGAGCACGGATGCCTCCGTGCTCCTAAGCTGTTTTCGATGATGGAGTTTCCGAATCGAAGATCGGCTCCATTGGACTTGATCTAGTATATTTGAAGTATCTAGAAAATAAATTGCAGTTTTTCAATTTCATTTACCTAGTGATCGATTCAAAATCAATAATTTTTAATGGTTAATGTATACCTTTTGCAAGTTTAATGGTGTAGAAATATTCAAATTAGATGAAATTTTAATAGAGAATTCTTTATACTATCTACAACAAGATCAATACCTCTGATCGACAATTTTAGTACTACATCACAACTTTTCGTGAGATTTTTATTTTCAACCATTGATTTTGAGTCCTTTCGATCACTAGGTAAATGATATCAAAAAATCACAAATTTTATTTTCTATATAGTTCAAATACACTAGATCAAGTCTAATGAAACCGATCGTCGATTCGAAAGCTACATCATCGAAAATGGCTTAGGAGCATGGACACCTCCATGCCCTTAATAGCACACAAGACTTACTGTGTGTGTGTGTGTGTGTGTGTGTGTGTGTGTGTGTGTGTGTGTAAACATGAATTCCCAACCCTAAATAAGGCCTCTCCTTATTTTGGAGGGTTGTGGGGCCCACATGTAATATTTTTAAGAAGTAATTGCACATTGGTCCCGAACCTTTCTACTATTTTTTATTTTGATCCCTAATCTTTTTTTTGCAATCACATTTCCAAATCTTTTGATTTCGTCACAATAAAATGACACTATTAAAAGAGGTTTTAAAATTAACGACATTATCATGCCATCATCTATTTAGCTTTCTTTTACAAGTCAATTTTAGTTCCTAAACTTTGCATATTTTTCACTTTAGTCTCCAAAAATAAAAATTCAAAATTTTGAATTTAAATTGAGAATTAATCTTAAAATTAAAATTTTTAACTAATTAGTAATTAGAATTTGAATTATAATTTGAATTCAAATTTTAAATTTTGATTCAAACTTAAATTTTTAAATTTTGATTTCAAACTTAAATTTTTTTATTTTGATTTGGATATTTAAATTTGCATTCAAAATTTGTAACCAATTCAGGTGAAACAAAATCATGGTCTCGATGGTTCGACAGTGCCAGAAGCGTTGGCACAGTCCGTTCTCAAGCTTCAAGACTTTGATTTTCTCTCTTTTTACAAAATTAAATCTCACTACAAATTTCACTCAAGTTTAGAGAGAGAATTGAGAGCTAAGAGTGTTAAGATCACTGAAGTTTTAAGCTCAAATGAACTATCAAGTTGCTGCAGAGAAGGGCCTCAATACCATCTATTTAAAGTCTCGGACAGCTTTTGTCCGTTGTACTTTCGGGCGCCCTAAACCTGTT
The DNA here is from genome assembly GCF_001540865.1 of Ananas comosus. Taxonomy (NCBI): domain Eukaryota; kingdom Viridiplantae; phylum Streptophyta; class Magnoliopsida; order Poales; family Bromeliaceae; genus Ananas; species Ananas comosus. Next base: position 4,823,481 of record NC_033639.1, on the reverse strand, counting down.
TCCGGGCGCCCAGAAGTTGTGCACGCCAACTGCCTATCGGACCACGTGCGCCGCTTTTCTTGACTTTGTATGTTCGGGCCGTCAAAAGTTGTGGGCGGACAGAACACGAGGAACAGCTTTTCTGACACGCGCCGCTTCCTCTAGATTTGGGCCGTCAGAAATTGTGGGCGCCCAGATCTCGAGGGACAACTTTTCTGACATGCGCCGTTTTTTCTCTGGATTTGAGCCGTCAAACGTTGTGGGCGCCCAGAAACTCGTGCTGACTTTCTTGCCAGACAGCCCAGATTGCGTGCGCCGCTTTCTCTGACCAAGATCATTTTTGGGCTTCCATAAAATCTGGGCGTCCAGATGGCGCGCCGCCTGCTGTCAGAGCTTTTTGGGCTGATATGCAACCTGTCAAGTCAAATAGCCTTGGTTGCCCTAATTTGAAGTAATAGTGCCCAGAAGTTTCTGGATCATCCGAACAGCAAACAAGCAGGATCCAAAAAATCTCAAAAGATTCGGATTCACTTTAGGGCGCCCAGAACAGGGTCGAGAAATTGTAACTTTACAGAACACAGAACTTGAGCAGTTTTTTGAATATTTTAAAATTCTATGCACCTAATCACAAGTTAGAAATTTGTTTAAGTGATCTATAAGGTGATAAAAATGAATAGCTCAAAATTTCTCACTCTAAGCATAATATTAATCAAATTAAAAAAAAAAAGAGAGCGAGTTTGTCTATTTGACAAAGGAAGCAAGCATAGCTTCAAGTGGTAAAGCTTGGTGCTAGAATATTGCCCATCTTGAATCCTTTTTGAATATAGAGAGATCTAAAACACAAAACTCAAGATAAAGGATTAGTCCAATAATCGTAATTATTTGTTATCATCAAAATCTAATTGAAGATTAGGGCCACTAGGCCAACAATCTCCCCCTTTTCGATGATGACAAATAATGTGATATAATATCCAAATGAGTAGAAAGCAAAAAAGTAGAATACTCCCCCTAAATATATGCATATATTTAACAAGCATATAACACAATCATAGGCATAGCATATATCACAATAAAGGAAGTAAGCAACCATGTAGGCAAATATCAAAATGTAAACGAGGTTCACATAGCATAGCATAATAAAACATAAGCAGCATAATAAACCACAAGCATAACATAGTATATCACATAGCAAGTTCTCCCCCTTTGTCATCACAAAAAAAAAAAGCATAAAAGGAGACGAGCAAAAAGTGGTAGAAACATAAGCTAATCATCATCATCGTCGTCATCCTCTTCATCGTCCTCATGATCCGTAGGCGAAACTGGTGGAGGCATAGTGGAGGAGGATGGTCGATCAACGTGGGGTCCATACGCGGCATAAAAGGCACTAGAAGGTCCAAAGATAGAGTCCATGTATGCCTTGATGCCGGAAACATCTGTCTGTAGAGCATGCATATGTTCTTCCATCCTATCAAGTCGATTAAAAACCTAGTTTTGAAAATCCATAGGAGGAGGAGCATAAGGCGGAGGCACAGCAGGGGGTGGCTCAAAGGGTGGAGGAGATGCTCGTGGCGGCGGCTCAACTGGTGGAGAAGGTGCTCGAGGTGGCGGCTCATAAGGCATAGGATCATCCTCGGCGTCGTCAGTGTCATCACCATGCTCGCTGGGCGAATCAATCACATGTTTTCTTACCCAAATGCCATGACGATTTTTCTTGAAGCCAAGTGTGGAGAAAGTAGCTGTAGAAATGGCAGTGGGGTATTTCATCGGCCTCACATCGGAAAGATCAAATGACATGAACTCGAGGACGGCGGTGAGCAAAGAGCCATATAGAAGTGAGCGCGAGGGATGAGAAATTGCGACGGCCATGTGGCGAATGATGATATACCCCAAATTAACCCGGATTCCCGCAAATAGATGATAAAGAAGAAAAAGATCCATTTTTTGAACAGCGGTGTGGTGATTGTCTCGAGGAAGAACTACTTTAGTAAGTAAAAAGTGGGCGAGGCGGTGAGGAAAGGAAAGATGAGAGCAATCTTCTCGTGAAGTAGAATCTTCGCAAAGAAAATGATTGCGGAGTTGCGCCTCAGAAAATGCGGGAAAGTTCCAAGTGTTGGTTTGGTAGTAGCAAACCCCGTCATTTGGAATGTTTAAAACGGTGTGAAGAAGGATAGGAGTGATCGCAAAAACACGTCCCCGGTAGTGGGAAGTAATAGTAGTAAATTCGGAATTAAAAGTGGCATTTGGATAAAAAGTCCTAATTAGGTCCGGATAAAAAGGTCGCGAATTTTGAACAAAGAAATCCCATCCAACTTGTGTGAGCTTATCTAAAAGTTCATAACAATCAAAATTTAGATGATGAATGTTACGGCAAGGTTGAACGGGACGACCTAAAAGAAATTTATCTTGAGCTTCTCTAGATACAAAGTTAAAAGCATCAAAATCTTCATTTTGATAATCTCTATATGAAGGGCCTCTGGATTCATTTTTAGTTCTAGGCATTTTTTTTTTCTTATTTTTAAAAAAAACTAGGGTTTGCAAAAAAAAAGGGAACAAGATGCAAGATCTAGGATGAAATGATGTAGATCAAGGTAGATGACAAAGATTAAGTTGCACAAAGTACAAGAAATTTGTAAAAAAAATTTAAAAGAGGAAGAGCATGGACATTACTAACAGCAAAAAAAAATACCACAGATTGAAGAGGAAGGAGAGGAAATCTGAGCTTTGGAGGAGTTGTGGGCGGATCCGATGCGGGCTGGGCGCAGGAAGTGGACGACTGGACTGGGAGGAGGAAAAAGAAGAGAAGAAAAAGAAAAAAAAATGAAAGGAGGAAGCTGTCGGGCGGCTGGGACGAAGAGGGCCCGCTCGCGGGTTTCGGGCGCTCGTGCAAGTCGACGCGGTCGCCCAGATCCGCAACCCGGAACCCGCTAGGGCGGTCAAAGCTGCACGGTAGTCAAAGCGAGTTTTCGGGCGCCAGTGCAGGTCGGATCGGTCTCCCGGATCCAGAACTCGGTAACCCGGTAGGTCGGTCAGACGAGGCACTGCGGTCAATGCATGTTTCGGGCGTCCGGAAATTTTCAGGTGACCGAAAATTTTCGTCCGGAATTTTCACAAAGCAAAAGGTGTTTCCAAAAATAAAATGCAAGGCAAACATAACAGTCAATCAAAAAGAGAAAATCAAGCAGATAAATCAATCATTCCCAATTCTCTTCTAAGTTGAGTGAACCTATCCTCAATAAGTGGTTTAGTAAAAATGTCCGCTAATTGATTATGAGTGTCCACAAATTCTATAGTGACAACTTCTTTTTGAATATGATCTCTAATATTCTTGCCTTTTCATCCTTGTCAAGTTTAGTTGAAGCACTCATTGGAGTGTTTGTCTCTTTTGAGCTTTCCAAGCCAAATCTTTTGATTAGGTCTTTTGCATACTTGGCTTGATTAATGAATATTCCATCTTTCATTTATTTAACTTGGAGTCCAAGGAAGAATGAGAGCTCGCCCATCATGCTCATTTCAAACTCATTTTGCATTACCTTAGAGAATTCTTTACAAAGAGATTCATTAGTAGCACCAAATATGATATCATCCACATAAATTTGTACAATGAGAAAATCTTTATCCTTAATTTTGATAAATAATGTGGTGTCAACTTTTCCTCTTGAAAAATTATTTGAAGTAAGAAAAGTGCTAAGTCTTTCATACCAGGCTCTAGGAGCTTGTTTTAAACCGTAAAGTGCTTTTGAAAGCTTAAAAACGTGATCCGGAAAGTTATGTTTTTCAAAGCCAGGTGGTTGCTCAACAAAAACTTCTTCAGAAATGTATCCATTTAAGAAAGCACTTTTTACATCCATTTGAAATAATTTGAAATTCATATAAGAGGCAAATTCTAGAAGAATTCAAATAGCTTCAAGTCTAGCAACTGGTGCAAATGTTTCATCAAAATCAATTCCTTCAATTTGGTTGAAACCTTGGGCCACTAGTCTAGCATTGTTTCGAACCACAACACCGAATTCATCTCGCTTGTTTCGGAAGACCCATTTAGTGCCAATAACAATATGATCACTTGGCCTTTCCACAAGCGTCCAAACTTGGTTCCTCTCAAATTGGTTAAGTTCTTCTTACATCGCAATGAGCCAATTTTCATCATTGCTAGCTTCAACAAAATTTTTAGGTTCAATTTGAGATATGAAAGCCAAGTAGTCACAAAGTAATCTAAGAGAGGATCTTGTCTTGACATTTTGACTTGGATCTCCAATGATAGAGTTCTTGGGATGATAAGTAGCAAATTTTCACACTTTAGGTAAAGGAGTGGGTTCAATCTCTTTTGAAATGAACTCCCTACTTTCCTTAGATTGTTCAACTTCTTGAGGTGTGGGGTTTATATTTAGCTTCTCAAAGTCAAGAAGATCATCTTCACAAGAAATATCCTTTCCCTTATGTTCTTCAAAGAGAATATGCATACTTCCTCTATTATTAAAGTTCATCGATTATACACTCAATAAGCTTTACTAGTAGAGGAATAACCCAAGAATATTGCTTCATCGGATTTAGCATCGAATTTTCCCAACTTGTCTTTTGTGGTTAAAATGAAACATTTACAACCAAAGATTTTGAAGTAACCAATATTGGGAGATCTATTATGCCATAATTCGAAAGGAGTTTTTTCAATGATTGGTCGAATTAGAACACGGTTCATAATAAAGCAAGCCGTGTTTACGGCTTTGGCCCAAAAATATTTAGGCAACTCCCCCTCAATTAACATAGATCTAGCCATTTCTTGAAGAGATCTATTTTTGCGTTCAACAACCCCATTTTGTTGAGGTGTTCTAGGGGTAGCAAATTGGTGTTCTATTCTCAATTCATTGCAAAACTCTTCAAAGTTATGATTTTCGAATTCACCTCCATGATCACTTCTAATTTTGAAAATTATACAATTCTTTTCATTTTGAACACGATAGACAAAGTCCTTAAAGGATTTAAAAGTATCATACTTGTGTCTTAAAAATAAAGTCCAAGTAAATCTTGAGTAATCATCAACAATTACGAAAACATAGTTGCTTCCACCAAGACTAGAGACATCAATTGGTCCAAAGAGATTCATATGAATCAATTCTAAAGGCCTAGTTGTTGAGACAATATTTTTGGATTTAAAAGATGATTTTACTTGCTTAGCTTGAGCACAAGTATTACAAACCTCACCTTTGGCATAGTCTATTTTAGGTAAACCTTTTACAAGTTTTCTTTTGAAAAGTTTAGAAAGAGAATCCATATTAGCATGTGCTAACCTTCTATGCCAAAGCCAAGATTCGTTAGTTTGAACCGAAAAATATTTTTCACCTTCATGTGAGAGTTTGCCTAAATCAACGGTATAAACATTCTTGGATCTAAAACCCATAAAAGCTACCTCATTTGTAGAAGGATCAAGAATGCTACAATGAGATGCTTCAAACTTTACAAAATAGCCTTTATCACATAATTGACTAATACTTAGTAAATTATGTTTAAGGCCATCAACTAAAAGAACATTGGAAATGTTAACCTTTTCATCACCGATTGTGCCGATTCCAATGATCTTTCCTCTAGTGTTGTCTCCAAAGGTGACAAATCCTCCATCTTTCATTTCAATTGATTTAAACTTGGTTTGATCCCAAGTCATGTGTCTTGAGCATCCGCTATCTAAGTACCATTTGTCACTTGCACCTTTTGATTGGAGACACACCTACAAAAACAAATCAAGTTTTTAACTTTGGTACCCAAGTGAGATTGGGTCCTTTTGTGTTAGATAAACCTTTCACAACCCAAATTTGGTTAAGTTTAGGATTCTTCTTATATTTACAAGAGAAAATATGATGTCCTTTAATATTACAATAGGAACAATGCAAAGTTGGGTTTTGAGTTGTACTTTTAACAAAAACCTTTCTCTTAGCTTTTGTCAATTTAACATTGTTTGGATTAGGAACATAACCTATCCCAAACTTTTTGAAGTTTACAACTTGATTTCCAAGCATCATATTTAGATACTTGGTTCCTCCAACGAATTTCTCAAGAGTTCTCTTAGTTTCACCTAAGCTAACTTTGAGTTGTTGGTTTTCAACTTGAAGTTTTTCAAATTGTTTGTCATAATGAAGAATTGGCTTAAAATTTAGATCTTCAATTTTCTTCTTTAATGCTTCATTTTCACGAATGAGACTACAACATGTCTCATTAGCTTGTTTAAGCTCTTTCGTGAGTAAAGAGTCCTCATTTTCAAGTATTAAAGAAGGATTTGAAGTTGAAAATTTTAAGTTGTTAACCTCCATCTCTAATAAGGCATTTTGCTTTTTGAGAGATGTATACTTGGGACCCAAACTTTGTAGATTATCATATAAAGAAAAGAAAGCTTCTAAAAGTTCTTCATAACTTAAATTGTTTACCTCATCTTCAAGAGCCATAAGACATAGGATTGAGCTTTGCTCCTCGAGGCAAATTTGGGCAACTTCGTTTTCCGATTCATCATCGCTAGATTCGTCGGGGGCGTCCCAATTTAGTGCATTGAAGGCTTTCTTTTTCTTGTCTTTCTTAAAGGTTTTGTTTGGAAGAGTGCATTCATTTTTCAAATGTCCCGGTTTATTACAATTGTAGCAAATGATACCTTTCTTGAATCCTTCACCTTTGAACCCGTCTCGTTTAGGTCTCCTCAAGTTGCGCTTCTTGATTAGTCGATCGAGCCTTTTTGAAATCATAGCGATTTCTTCGCTCGAACCTTCTTCGCCATCTTCACTCTCGGAAGCAATGACTCCCTTAAGTGCAAGGCTTTTCTTTTTCTCAGGAGCCTCTTCGTTGTCATATTCTTTGAGGCGTTGTTCATGCGCCATGAGTGATCCAACAAGTTCATCAATTTTTACTTTGTCCAAGTCATGAGCTTCTTGGATAGCCGTAACCTTAGGTATCCAACTTCTTGGTAGTACACGAAGAAGTTTTCGTACCAAGTCCGATTGAGGAAAATCCTTACCTAAGGCTTTCAAGCTATTTATAATGTTAGTAAATCTTGTGAACATATTCGAAATGGATTCACTTTCCTCCATTTTGAATAGTTCATAATTTGACATAAGCATGCTTATTTTAGATTCCTTCACCCTAGAAGTACCTTCATGAGTAACTTCTAATTTATCCCAAATCTCTTTAGCCGTTGTACATGTAGAGATTCGGTGAAACTCTTCTCTACTAAGAGCGCAAAGGAATGAATTGATAGCTTTAGCATTCAATTGAAAGCGAAATTTTTCGGCTTCATTCCATTCCGCTCTTGATTTTGATGGAGCGATATAACCACTTTCGATTATATCCCAAATATCAAAATCTAGAGATTGAAAGAATATCTTCATTCTAATCTTCCAAAAAGGATAATCGGTCCCATCAAAAAATGGTGGCCGAACAATAGATTGTCCTTCGATATTCTTTCCCGTGGATGCCATTCTCACTTAGATTTTAATCTAAATAATGTGAGACCTCGCTCTGATACCAATTGAGGATCAAAATGGCAACCTAAGAGGGGGGGTGAATTAGGTTTCTAAAATAAAAATCCAAATAATCAAGCAAATTAAAAAACCGATGCAAATAAAAGAAATGCAAACTCGAAAAGCACACGATCAATTTGTTTCGAGGTTCGGCACTTTGCCTACGTCCCCGCCAACTTCTCAACACTCGAGAATGTTGGATCTCCACTAGATGATGCTTTTGCGGGCAAGCACCAAGCCTTCACACCAACTCCTTCTTCTTTCAAGCTTCAAGACTTTGCTTTTCTCTCTTTTTACAAGATTAAATCTCACTACAAATTTCACTCAAGTTTAGAGAGAGAATTGAGAGCTAAGAGTGTTAAGATCGCTGAAGTTTTTAAGCTCAAATGAACTATCAAGTTGCTGCAGAGAAGGGCCTCAATACCATCTATTTATAGCCTCGGACAGTTTTTGTCCGTTGTACTTTCGGGCACCCTAAACCTGTTTCCAGGCGCCCAGAAGTTGTGCACGCCAGCTGCCTGTCGGACCACGTGCGCCGCTTTTCTTGACTTTGTATGTTCGGGCCGTCAAAAGTTGTGGGCGCACAGAACACGAGGAACAGCTTTTCTGACACGCGCCGCTTCCTCTGGATTTGGGCCGTCAGAAATTATGGGCGCCCAGATCTCGAGGGACAACTTTTCTGACATGCGCCATTTTTTCTCTGGATTTGAGCCGTCAAAAGTTGTGGGCGCCCAGAAACTCGTGTTGACTTTCTTGCCAGACAGCCCAGATTGCGTGCGCCACTTTCTCTGACCAAGATCATTTTTGGGCTTCCATAAAATCTGGGCGCCCAGATTGCGCACCGCCTGCTGTCAGAGCTTTTTGGGCTGATATGCAACCTGTCAAGTCAAATAGCCTTGGTTGTCCTAATTTGAAGTAATGGTGCCCAGAAGTTTCTGGATCACCCGAACAGCAAACAAGCAGGATCCAAAAAATCTCAAAAGATTCGGATCCACTTTAGGGCGCCCAGAACAGGGTCCAGAAATTGTAACTTACAGAACACAGAACTTGAGCAGTTTTTTGAATATTTTAAAATTCTATGCACCTAATCACAAGTTAGAAATTTGTTTAAGTGATCTATAAGGTGATAAAAATGAATAGCTCAAAATTTCTCACTCTAAGCATAATATTAATTAAATTAAAAAAAAAGAGAGTGAGTTTGTCTATTTGACAAAGGAAGCAAGCATAGCTTCAAGTGGTGAAGCTTGGTGCTAGAATATTGCCCATCTTGAATCCTTTTTGAATATAGAGAGATCTAAAACACAAAACTCAAGATAAAGGATTAGTCCAATAATCGTAATTATTTGTTATCATCAAAATCTAATAGAAGATTAGGACCACTAGGCCAACAACACCTTCCCCGCGTCGCCGCCGCCCGGGGCCACCTCTGCTGCCTCATTCAGGTTTCTGACAACCTGTCGCCGCCCCCCCATGGTACCCCCAACCGTCGATGCCGCTACCGAGCAGCTGGGGACCAAAGCCTAACCGAGGCGGGCTTGGGTTAGTTCAGCGCTGCTGCCGCCGCAGCCTCCCACCGTCGGCTGGCGTGCGCCGCCGCCCCGCCGGCGACCGACCAGAGCATAGTTGTTCACAACAGGCTCGAGTAGGGTTGTTTTGGTGGGTTTTCATTGTTCTAGAGACCCGAGTTAGTTCCGACACCTCCGGAGGCGAGCACCGTGACCCCTGGTCGGTGCCAATCACAGTGCTCACCTTGTTTCCTGTTGGCACGTCTCAAATCAGCAAGTTCGGCCCTATTGCTCCTCGGTTGCATCGATCGCTGAACTTCAACTTGCTCCTGTGCATTCCACAGCAATCTGTGGTGCTCCAGACAGCGAACACAGCCTCTACCTCGTCGAGACCTGTCAGCCCGTGTCTCGACTGACCTCGAAAACACTCGGTTAGCGGTACAAGTCCTAAAATCCCTCGTTTTGCATGTATTAATGTAATAATGGCTAATAGTAAGGGCTTTTACATAATTTGTCATCTCACGGCTGTTGTGGGCAGCATGTGTGTGTGGTTGATGACCTCTAGACTGATCGTCCAAGGTCCAAAACCTTTCGTGGAGACCAAATATTGGTTTCGGTGCGTTTTTCGACGAAATTCACCGACGGAACGCGGTTCCATTCGGATTTTATCCGACGCTATTGGGATGCCTTAGGATTTGCCGTTGAGCCTTATTGGTTGGTCACCTACGTTGTTTCGAGTATTCGGAGACGACAAGTGAGCGGCGGAGGGTTTCAGTGTCGAAATTGACACTTCCGGGAACCTGGATCGGAACAGTTATCCGACAATAATCGTTTCGACGTGAGTTTTGGTGTTGGCTGCCAGGACACCCAAAATGGTGTGTTTCGAGGCAGCGGGTGACTCGTGACATGAGCCGGTGCGTTTCGAGGCACTTCGTGGGTCTCGGCGGCATCCCGATGTGATTTTCGAGACTTCCGACGAGTTACGGAGATCGGTTTTTAGGAAACCGATTCTATGAAAAATTGTGGGGATTGTGAGTATTGCGTTTTGAGTCAGTGGGTTAGACTCTAATCCGGCGAACCCCTTATAGGTCTGGTTGACTTCTCGCGCATCAAGGAGACAGGTGCAACAGTGGTACAGGTGGGTACTTCGATCCGAAATCGATCTGGTGGTGCACGCTCGGTAACGTTCCTTCCCCCTCTCTCTCTCTCTCTCTTTATGTTCCTCGCATTACCTATGATTGTTGAGCCTAGCACCATATAACTTCAATACATGATGCTCTACTCAGTTGTTTTTGCATTTGATTATCATGATCTAAGAGTAGAGCGGTTGTTGAGTATATCTGTGTGTGATGTGACACCAATTGTGACCCAGTTGGTCGGTTTTGACATTCTGGCTATTTGATGACCTATTCGGTCGGCACACCCTGAGGGGTTGATTGTTGGCTACTTACCGACGGCTATTCATCATATTTGCATCGATTGTCACTACTCGTACGCATTTCACGTACACTAGCGGTTTGGCCACTGCAACGGTGTTCTTTTCCGAAAAAGTGATCGGACTTCCGACTCGTGAGCCCAGGAGCTTATACTAGGGTCATATACTATTTAGAGCGGCGCAGCATTTGCCTGAGGTCCTTAGACCAACACGGCGGATTCTGGATTGAGTATTTTGGGACTGATCGTCCGGTTGATGCATGTTATTTACAGTAGCGGTAATTGCACATATATTTGTTTCCTATTTGGCATTGCTATTGTATTACTTTTTATAGCTATCTTTTGGTTACTAGTGAGTACACTCGCCCTCGTCGGCTTGTCGTACCCACTAGGAGCCCCTTCCCCCCCCCCCATGAAAACCCTTGTTGGTTTCTCAACCCCCCATTTCAAGTGATCTTGGAGGCACGAGTCAGAATGAAGCATGAGGACGTAACTAGCGAGCGATAGAGGTCCCGACCAGATGGCATTTTCAGTTTTTGATTTCACTCTTTTATCTATTGATAAATAATTTAGACTTTATATGATTCAATTTAGCTTTATTTGGTTTTGGTTTGATTTTACTTCGCTTATGGCATAATTAAGACTGTCAAGAAAAAATTTCCCCAAGTCCGCAAGCTATATGAAGGATTAGCTAACACAAAAAAACAACAATTCAAGGCGCATTTCCACGACTAAAAGTTTAAAAATACAAACTTCACGTTACCAAAACTGGTCGTGCAACTAGCGTTACCAAAACTGGTCGTGCAACTAGCACGGAGTGCATCGATGCGTCCAGCAGCATGGCACAGCACGACACAACACAGCATGCCGACAAGCCTCAGCGTATACCTCATTTTATATGTCAATACGGACTTATTGATAGGGGCATGCCGGCTAGCATAGCAATCCTTAACATATTACAGTATCAACGACTCCTCTATGATCATTGGAAAGAAGAGGAAAAATAAACATAAATTTAAACTAGTCTCGCACAAATGTCAGAAAGAAAGTAGAACAATTCATTCAGCCAAAAAGGAGCAATTTCTTCGCACTACTCCATATATCTCATTCAAATTAATTAACTATTGGACATTGCAAAAATTCACCTAGGATTTGAAAATATGTAGGCTTCACAAAACCTTGCCACCTTTCTTTTTTCGATGAGTCTTCGAGTTATCGATTTACTTTCTCTGCCTCTCGTATTCTTCGTACAAATCAATGGACCACTTCGTGCAGTTCAACTCGCTCCGAAATCTCTCGTTCTCCCTGATATCTCTAAGCAGTTTGAAATGGTCTTCCAATTTCTTTTTCACGCGATCCTCATTAATGAAGCTTCCCACCAGTTGAATTTGATCAGGACTGAATGCAGAAAACCCCTCTCTGTTCTCCCTTTTCCTTTTTTGGTTCAAAGAGAGAGGTTTGCCAACCGGCTTTAAGAGCTCTCGTTCAATTGAGAAGTCAACAAAGGCTTGTAGAGGAGAGGCGGCATAAAGAGAAACCGGATTCTGGTCAGGGTTCAAGTTCGCCATGCTCGAAATACTCACAGCCATTGAGGAAATCGAAGGGTTGTAGTGATTCATTAGAAGGCTAAGCTCCCAAAGAACTGAAGCAAGTGCACCACTCAGGTTTGGGTCTGTAGCCTCCGGTTGGTATTTCTGTATAGGCAAATCAAACAATAGTTAGCAAATTATAAGGAGACTTTTACATCTAAAACCCTGAAAATTCATCTCTTTATATGTTAATCACTGAAAATTTAAATTTTCCTACATGCCCATCAAAGCATTTTCCAATACAAACCCAACTCTCCCCACTTGAATCGGGCGACTTCCCAACTTAAGGTGCCGACAATTTTGTATAAAGCCACATGTTTCAAGGGTACACTTTAACTCAGATTTTGCAGGGATATGTATGTGAATAGATGATTCCTAGGGATGAATACACATAAAAGCGCCAAATATAGAAGGGAGTGTAAATAAGAAATTGACAAAGGCCTTACCACAACTAAACCAGAGAGTGAACCTCCACCAGCATCATTTTCCAATAGGTTACGGCACTTGCTATTCTTTTGCAGGAGATGCTTTAGTGTGACCAAAGCTGAATGCATAGTAAAGATATGGAAAATTAACACAGGATTTCCAACTAGCAATTTAAACTAGAGAAATTCCTCAAAAAGAATTGTGCAGTTCATAATTGGTCGTAGTCACTAGCAAGAATAATTTGCAGCACACAAAAGAATGCGTGGAAAAGGCAAGGCTTGCTCTGCTAACTTTAGTCTTTTTGGATCATTTGGAGGTCAGCATAACTATCTGAAGAAGAACTAACAGTGTGCTTTCCATTAGAAACTCAACGGCTTTTGGCTACAGTAGAAGAAGAAGCTCAAAATCAAGCGCCCTTTTGCCCTAGCTGCTTCTTCTGCTTCTGCTTTCCATTGCAGTCACCTTAAGCAGAACATTTTGCAAACAAAAACGTCTTGAGCTTCTGTTTATTGTGGGAGGCAACAATGATTTTATCAGCCCCAAAAATAAAGTGTCAATTTGCAGCTGATTGCACTATGGAGAGAAGCTGCTCTTTCTTATATTAATGAAAAAGCTTTTAGTGCTTATAATAGTAGCACTACTTATATAATATTTCATCAAACAGCACTATAACCCATTCAACAGAGACAAATAAGGTGCAGACCTTCTAATTTGGGGTTTTAAAAGCCTGTTGATCCACCTGCTGCAGAGCGAGTTTCCATCTCTTTGTTTGCCAAACACTATTGCGTTTGGAGTGCAAAAGTTATTCTAGAAACCAGGACAAACAGTACCATGAAAAGGGAAGAAAATATTATACCCGCCATGGCTTCTGCCGAGCCAAAGGACAACGAGAACGAGGCGAGACGTTTTATGAAAGCTGCTGCTCTGTGCATATTGTGTTGCCTGCCTTCCCATAGCATCGTCTTTAAAGCTTCAGCCAACACCTGGCCCTGGTCTCTGCATGCATATACAGTAAGCCACTTACTACTGGTTCATTCATAGATTTAACAGATTAAGTGGTTAAATATAATTTAGACAACATTCAGATGAATGAAAAATGAATCTTCAATTTGGTAGTATTGTCATTGGTATGAAACTAAGAAATTATCCATGGATCAGTAAAGCAAGAGTTTTTGCAAGTTCCTTATAATTGTAATTTTTCAACATAAGGCATTTCACCAAATCATGTTCTCGCATATTGGGATAACCTATTTCATTTTACTCAATTCTGGGCCTCTTTTGATGCCTCCAATAACTAGAAACCAAATGGTCACCGAGCAAGCAAGGGATAAGCCGGAAAAGTGATCCCAGCATCCAAAACAAGTGAAAGAAAAGTATCACTGCAAAGGGTTATATCTGTGTTTCAAGTGTATAAGCTAAGTCTGCACCATACAGATATTAGGAAGAGTTTGTGTCTGAACCTGTCAGGCCGATACTCGAGTATAAGGTTATAAAGCTGAACAAAGTAGTCCTGTAAATCTACATTTAGGGCATCAAGATTGCTCCTCATTACTCGAAAAGCCACTATGCAACATTGCAGTCGCTCTGTTACAGATAGAGAACTCTGATCTGAAGCACCACTATCTTGGTGCTGTTCACTGAACCCAGCTAGCTTTTTCAAGCAGCCCATTAGATCACCCATGAAATCCAAATCAATCAAATGTGAGAACTTTCCAAGCCCATCCAAGCAAGAAGCAAGCAACGGATGCGGTCCAACTCCACCAGCCAAAGAAGCAGCATTGATTTTAGGCCTGAAATAGTTAGAATAGTATATCAGCTTATTGATAACTAGAAAATTTGTCAAAACATTAAAACTCGAACTCTAGATCATAGAATTGTTGAACATGAACACCTACTAGCTTTTTCCCAACTGCAAGTTGACCCATTAAATTTAATTTGTTATAAAAGCCACGCTACTTTTTTTAAGGTGTAATCACCTACTAATTTGCAGCTTCATTAAAGAGAGCCCAAATAATTGGGAGGTACATCCATGAATTACACAAATTTAATACGAGACAATTTCTCAAGGCCATGAAATGCAAATCTTGAATCAGGTTTCAAACAAAATTAAGTTATGATGCCTTAGAAAAAATATAGTCTATTTTGTTGAAGCTATTATATGGCCACTAGTATGTTCATCCAAGAAAAAATATGGTAAATATGTATAGAACTTATCTAAACTTTGGTCTATTTTGAATTAACTACCCAATCTTTTAAATTTTTTATTTTGGTAACCAACCTTTCAATTTATCAGGTTTAAGCCATTTGATGGTTCTTCCAATACAAAATTTAGGCACATTACTAACTTTAACGGAATTGCAGTCGCACAAATTACCTGAAATATGCTGATCAAGGCCGTAAAATAAACAACAAATTTAAATTTTGAAATGTCAGAGTTATTAAATCTCTCAAATCATATGAATTAAAAGGTTAGGTAGCAGAATCAAAATTTTTAAAGTTAGGTAGTTGGATTAAAACGTGCCATAATTCAAGTTCCATACATTTTTGTCAAAAAATATAAAAGAGAAGAGAATCCAACACGTAGGATACTTGAATATTTTAGTCAATTTCAATCTAGTCGTCACAGTTTTGAATAGTAACAATTTTGTCCCTGAAATTTGGTCTTGCATATCAATGAAGTCTGTTCTGTTGGAGTATCATCTGAAAAAAGGTGCCCGATCAGCACCAAGACTGACGCCCTATCACCGAAATTAAAACTGACGACAAAACTTAGGATCGAAGTTCAGGCACTAAATTATTAAAACTGGAACTGGACAAAGTTGATATCAGAATTGAAAATTAGGAAAAGTGTTATAACTGGAATTCGGGAAGGAAGCTAAAGCCACAACCAAATTGTAGGGGCCTAAATTTGAAAAAAGTAGCTTGCCATTATAGATAAAAAAACACACCTTGAAGCAGAAGGGTCCATGCTGTACTTCAAAATGCGAAAATAAGTCTCAAAAACTGCAGAGAGTGTTTCTGACTGCATCCTTCTTTGCTCCACAGCGTCCAGAGAAAATGAAACAGCCTTAAAATCTGCATCAACCTACAGAGAACAATCAAACTCCTAATTTTTGTTAAAACTAAAAAGAAATGTTCCTGATTAATCAAGCAAAGTATTGATTGCAGCGCAAAACAATACGATCAAAAAAAGGTAAGAGGTCTAAACATACTTCTTCTCTTGTCTTTGCCATCAATTCCTGTCTACTTTTCTTTTTATCATTGCCTTTCAACTGTTTTGAGCCCTCCTGATTTTGCCACCGCTTCTTCTTCTTGACTTTGTCATCGTCTTCCATTCTTTTCGACTTCCCAAGATCTTCATCGAATTTTAAGGACAAAAAAACCTGAAAAAGCACAATAATAACAGTAAAAACCTCGCAATTGAAAGACAAATAGATTTACAAAAATTAATCATTTGATTTATAATTTGGGACTAAAGATGGAAACTTACATTTATGCTATCAGGATGAAGTTGGCAATCATTGAGTTTCACGTGATCAGCGATCAATCGAACAGCTTCCAAAGTTGCTTGTCCACCATGCTTCCCTTCATTGGTGAATAGAGACTTTATGGTATCACAACAAAGTTTCCTATCAAAATAAAAGTTAAATCAATAAGGAACAATTTATGACAATTATACAAGATGTGTAGCCCCAATCTTTTCACTTTCGTCTTATACATAAGATTCATAGCATACAACAGATAATTCTTTTCCAGTCCAAACACTGCAATCAAGATAAAATAAGGCGATTTCAATTCTGAAATTGGTTTTCTGAATTTTCCCTATCTAGTTAATATCATAACTCAAAATTTGTACATGAATCAAGATTGAGACGGAGGAGAACACTTTCAAAATCACTGTCATTGTTTCCTAGAAAGAAGAACATGAAGAAAATTACAACAAAGAACTCAAACACGTACAAACCTTATGACATCATCAGAGGAGCTTATATTCTTAACAATACTAGCAAGTAAGCTCTCACGGAAGTTGAAGTGTGGCACAGCATCCAGTAATGTACACATGCAGCGAACAGCAACTTGATGAAAAAAGGACTGCTTTTCTAACTTTAACAACTTCAGAAGGTATGCCTGAAAAAGAAAATGCAAAATATGAGAGAAAAGATTGGCGTTGTCTCTAGACATACAGCAGAAAATTTATGAATAATATATATGCACCACACCATAAGACAAGATAAAGTATAGAGGCCACATAAAAGAGAATTATAGCACCAAGCATAAGAAGATACAGGCACAAAACAATCCTCACTCATATTTTAATTTTTAATCCTAGCTTATTAATGCAGGCCTGGACTATCGACTAGTTGCCTAATTGGCACAAGAAAAAGAAAAAATTACAAACATAACCTTCTACAACCTATAATTTCATAAATGCCCTCCCAAAAGATGACAAAATTTATATACATACATACAAATATAAATGCAAAAGAGGGCATCGATGAAAAGAATATGTACTCAACAGGGACACCTACAATATTTCAAATTTCAAACTTTTGAATTGTATTTATCATATTTTCTAACTTTTGAGCAATACGGTTGAATTTATGCAAAAAAGGAGAAAAAATTTCAATGCAAGAAAAGTAGGCACCTTGTATGAGCTCAAAAGAGTATACTCATAAAACCTCATCTTCTTAACTTGTTTTGAAACAGTCATTGCGAGCTCCTTTTCGGTTGGTGACCTGATACGGTAGCTGGAGCAAATAGACCAAACAAGAAAAGGAGTTGCATTACGATACAAATTTCCCATTTAAAAAAAAAAAGATGGCAAAGAAACATGAAGTGGAAAGAAAATTTAAAGGTGCAGAAATTAAATACCCAGGAATGATGTCTTTAAAAACAGCCAACAAGGACATCAGAGCAAGCTTCACAATGTTACGGTCTTTATCATTGCAAATATTCAACAACTCTTTTAAAGACCGAATATTTGACTCAGGATCTTCAAGTAATGCCATCCCGATTTCAGCCAGTTTCATCTTCTTTCCAGCAAATATTTCTTCAGCAGAAAGTTCTTCCTGCACCTTTTCCTGAAAACGTAATCACATGAATTTAGATATATATGTAACTAAAGATCATGTGGTATTTCTTAACATTTTCTCCACTAAGTTTTTAAATTTTCCCTTTTTTCTATGTCCTAACTTTTGGTCTATTTTCCTAACTTTTAATTCCTAATAGTTACCAATCTCAAGTCCTCAGAACATCAAAAAACTTCATTCTAATGAAGGACCTTACTTTCCACAATTAAATGACCCATCAAATTAAATAGTAAAGTAAGATTCCAATTAAGATTGATTAAGATAATCTTATTTTATTAGATCCAATTAATAACATTGAAATAGAATTTTTTTTTCAGAACTCAGATTGAATCTTAATATGTCTCACAATTCGAATTTATTTGAAGGAGTGACATTTTTGTTTTTGGATCGGGGAAATACCAAATAAGTTTAAGAAATGAGAGAATTAAGAATAGCTACCAAAAAGACTAATCCAATCCATAATGATGTACCGGAAAATACAACATTCTTGTTACTTGACCAACCATCAGAAGAAGCAAATACAACGGGTACACTAATCAGTAAGACTGATGAAGTCGCAATTAATGCAAAAACAGCTAATTGGAAAGCAATAGTCATGTTTCTAATCCTCCAAGCCTTCAAAGTTGCCCACATTATAACTAAAACCAATTCAAAGCTTTGGTCTGTAGACTTATTCTTCTATCACCTCCACGAACAAAGATTTGTCTTTAATTTGAATCTTTCTTGATGTTTCCTTTCCAAGTTTACAAGTGCCAGAACAGGTTATTCGAGGCGCGAGCAAACAGGTAGGTTCATTAAAATGGAGGTTCATTTAGAAATAAAATTTGCTTCATAACATTTTACATTAAAAATGTTGCCTCAGATACTTAGAATACAATTATGACAACTAAGAAGCAACAAAAAGTAATATGTAGCAAGTCATTATCCAATTTTGAGCACAGTAACACATTTTGGCCAAACTAAAAGACAAGTATTCTTTTACCTCAAAAAGAAAGGTTAAAAAAAATCTGATGACAGGCCAAAGTCAAAAGTAAGGGACAATCAACATATTATACTGCAAACCCCTGGATACAATTAAAATGCTATCAAGCAATGGAAAACGGCAGCAATTACCAGCACTAATGCACAAAACATACAAAAGCATCAACTATCATCAGTATAATGAAACAACGAGGATATAAACCAATAAATTATCAAATATTAAATAGCAGCAATGATTACCAGCACTTCTGCGTGCAGTTTTCCTGCATGAATATCTAATTCATTTTCCTGTTTTGCAAGCTTCTTAGCCTCTTTCTTGCTCTTTTTCAATTTTTCCCTCCGTTCCGCTTTTGTAAGTCTTACAATATCATCATCCTTGTCCCCTGATGCACATTCGATATCATCATTTTTCTCTTCTGATCTTCTTTTCTTCGCTGCAGTTCGAGTGATAAATTTCAACAAAAAGTTAAAAACATAAGCATCATTAGAAAGACCTCCAAGTAATCATATGGAGTAGTATTAGAAATATTATGAAATAGAGAACTATACAAAAATATGTAGTCATTGTTATATACACTCAGGTCATCTCAAACAACTTATTATATCACAGCCTACATCAGTGAGACCACCTATCAGTCTCAAGTTTCTCAGCCTAGAAAGATTAACTTTAATAACATTTTGCATTAGATAGGCCTGGCTTTTATTTGAAGCTCTATTTTGTGCCTTTTTGGGGCCTGGACAATCCAAAACAACCCGCTTTGACGGAATAGCTTGTTCCACCCAGTTCTGCCGTCATTTGGTTACAAACTGGAGGATATCCCCCCTTGTTTGGGGATATCCCCCATGCCAAATGGATTAATGGAGCCTATTTAAAAGACCTTTTCAACATCCAGAAGCAGCTTTCAGGCATTTGGCAAGCAACAGGCTTAAAGCTTTTGCTCTAATGGGAAGCTCAAGTGTACTTCCAATACACTAAAATAGAAGTTCTTCTTTCGTACTACTGCTTTTGCTGTAGCTAGAAGCTGTGGAGAGGATTTTGATGAAAAGCTACTTCTTTGAACAGCTCTATTCAATTCCGGAAAAACCACACCCCCAACCAAACTCTTTATTACTACAGAGACAGGGTTTAGTAATATAATTCTCCCAACTCAAAACGATTTGATTTTGTGCAAGCTCCGACTCTTAAGATTCTTCTCTCTTAGTGCATCAAAACCATCCAAATATTAATAGAAAACCAAAAATTAGGGAGAAACTGTACTAAATAACTCAGGTAATGTAATAATTACCAATTCTATATTGCAACTTCCCATCTAAAGTCTTAATCGGAAGAGCATCAGCAGGGTCCACTTGGAGCTCTTCTTCCTGCGCCTTCAAGAGAGCAGCTTTTCGATTCCGCTTCTCATAAAGCGCTTCCAATCCATCATCTTCGTAATCCGCAACTCGTGTTACGTGCCTGCAAATCCACAATCCACCAAAAAAAAAGGAGCATAAAAATCCAAAAAATACACCAAAAAACGGAACTAGATTACGAACCTATCGATCGATTTTTTGTCGAGCTTCGTGAGGAATCCGGCGTATTTGAGATTATTCCTCACGAAATCTAAGTCCTCGTCGGATACCTCGATCTCATTGTCGGCGATTTCGGGAGGGAGATCGGGGGGGAGGATCACCTTCTTCTTCTTCGCCATTGAACGGTAAATAGATCGAAAATTGCAAAGAAAATTGAGGGAAAACTTCGAAGCGGATGAGAGAGAGGAACAGGAGAGTAGCAGGGGTGTTAGGGTTTTATGCGCAATGGAGACGAAGAGGGGAACGGCTCACTCCGTGCTGGGTAGGGCTGTCAACGAGCCGAACTCGAGCGAGCCAGAGCCAGAGCCAGCTCGAGATCGGCTCGCTCGAGATCGGCTCGAAAGTGCTCAAGATCGGCTCATCTTCGGCTCGAGCTCGTGACAAGCTCGAAAAGTCCAGCTCGTGATCGCCTCGCAATTTATTCGAGCTAGCTCGCTTTCGGCCCGTTGGCTCGATTATTGCTACCTCGCAAAAATATTTGGCTCGACAGGGAGGAAGTTGAGCGGGATACAATCTACCTAAATTTCTGTAAGAAAATTTACATAAAATTCTAATTAGAAGCTCAAGAAAAAAAATCCCTTATATTCTGCTAAAAAAAACATAAGAAAAAGAGAAAAAGAAAAGATGAAGATCATGGAGGACGAACGGTGAAGACGGAAGAGGGACTTTTTTCGAAAATAACCCTGTGAAATTTTGTAATTGGCAAAATAACCCTCTGAAAATTTTATTTGTAAAACTAACCCTCCTTTCGCCACGTCGGCGCCAGGTCGGATTTTTCTCGTAANTTTATAAATAGTCTTCTTGAAACTTTTATTTACAAAAATAGGCCTCCTTAAAATTTATTTGTAAAAATAGTCTCCAAATCGGCCAGGTCAGCAAGCAGAAAAATGCGGTGAATGGTTTACCGCATATATATGCGGTAAACCATTCACCGCATTTGTGGGCCCATCAAATACCTCCGTCACGTGTGCTGGGACCATTAAATACCGCTTTTAAAGGCGGTGAATAGTTCACCGCTTTTAAAGACGGTGAATGGTTCACCGCTTTTAAAGACGGTGAATGGTTCACCGCTTTTAAAAGCGGTGAACCATTCACCGCCTTTAAGCAGTATACCCTACCCCGCCCGAGCCCCTTTCCTTTCTCTCTCACTCACCCGCGCGCGAGCTTCTCCTCTGTCNTGAAAATTTTATTTGTAAAACTAACCCTCCTTTCGCCACGTCGGCGCCAGGTCGGATTTTTCTCGTAAAGACGGTGAATCGTTCACCGTCTATGCACATTTCTCATGAAGACGGTAGATGGTTCACCGCCTTCATGAGACAGTGAACTATTCACCGTCTTTAGAGCGAATACATCTCCGTCTTTGGAACTGCTGTGCCCTCGATAAGACGGTAAACAGTTCACCGTCTTACTTAAGACGGTATACACCCCTCAACTTCGGCCAGGACAACACCCCCCAACTTTGGCCAAGTCCTGGAGACAGACACCCCCCAACTTTGGCCAAGTCCTGGAGACAGATAAGACGGTGAACTGTTTACCGTCTTATTTCTGCTGCACTAAAGACGGTGAACTATTCACCGTCTTTATTGGGAACCCCGGGCCAAGGTAAGGCGGTAAATCGTTCACCGTCTCCAATGTTGTTTTATGAAGACGGTGAACAATTCACCGTCTTACCTAGATATACCCGCAGCCCCGACACCTCTCCCTCACTCTTCGCTCTCTTTCTCTCTTAACTCTCTGTCTCTCTCTCCCTCCACACCCCGCCAGTCGCCGCCGCCCAAGCCGACGTCGCCGCCG